>NW_001865051.1:946396-969256 GCF_000002865.3 Monosiga brevicollis MX1
TTCCGGGCCATGGCCAAAAACCCCGCCTCCCCCCCCCCCCCCCCCCCCCCCCCACCCTTTTTTTTTTTTTTTGTCTCGCTAGATCATCTTCACGCGAAGCAGTGAGCAAGTCGTGTGGGAGGTGCTCAATGGCACTGTTGACGTTGGCTTTTTGCCCTCGGGCGTGATCGAAAGTATGTGACAACATGGGCCTGCTACTCATCTCGGTGCTCATCTTTGAGTATGATCCCATCAATGAGGGACTGGGTGCTCAATTGGCTTGTCTCGCGTAGAAATGTTCTGAGGGAAAGATTACACACTCCAAATGTGCGTACCTGAACGAGTACAATCATCGCTTGCGTGATGGCACAGCCTATCCCTACCGTTCCTCCACGTCAATGTATGGAGGTACGCACCCATCATTTTCTCTCAGATCCAGATTGGTTCCATCGTTGGCTTGAGCAAGCTCTGATGGCCATTGTATTTCTCAACGCACAGACTGGGTCATGAGCGCTGTCAAAGAAATGTCGGAAACTGTGAGTGCGCTGCGTACTTGCAGCATCATTGCTTTTACCCTTTGCAGTGTCTATGAACGATAGCTAATGCATACTCTGCATCTTTTGAAAATAGGCTGTGCATACTGCTATCTCTGCTCTTTTCACTCTCGACAATTCCCACTTTACGAGCGCGGGCATCCCCTCAATCAGCTACTGGCGTCCGGCCCTGGCCTTTGCAGATACGCTCGCAATGCTGGTATGAATTGGCTCGCGTTGGCTTAATATGAAAGCTCTTGATCTTTGTTATCTTGCTCACCCCCACTGGTTGTGCTTAACTAACCTTGTGTGAAAACAAAAGGCCGACCTGAACATCTTGGTCACAAATGGACTGGAGCAGACTTGCACAAGTCTTAGCCCAAACATTAGTGCTCTGGTGTGCCCAGTGGGCTACAAGCACACCAAAGACATCACATGCGAAGACTCCGATGTGTATGATTGTCCAGTGCGTGAAGGCTTCGAGTACGAGTGCGTCTGTGCACCATGCGAGCCCATCTGCGGATCTTCCGAAGTTTACGATGAAGACGATGATAGTTGCGACTGTCAGTCGGGGCACATCCCTGGCATTTACGGCTGCATACCACTGGGCGTGTTCGCTGCTCAAGTTTTAATCCCGGTTGCTGTATTGATTGGCCTCTTGGTCTTTTTTCTCATTCATCGACAACATCTCAAGGCCGATGGCATCTGGCAAATCAAGCCAAGTGAGTTGGTTCTCGAGCAACCTGCTGAGGTTCTTGGCTCTGGCTCTTTTGGAGTGGTTCTTGCTGCTAAGATGCGTGGGCAGACAGTTGCTGTCAAACGCGCCTACGTGAGCAAGCACAGCAAGTACTCAACTCAAACAAAAAGCTCTTTGAAGACGGGCACGGCGTCCAATGCCTTCGGATTACCTCTTCGACTCAACCGCCATAGCCCCAAGGACAGAGATCGTGTTGCTCGACAACAGATGCGACACCTTTTCATTGAAGCCGAGGCGTCAACAAAGAAGAACAACTCAATTCATGGATCAAGTCTCAAGTCGAGCCGAGCCACAACCATGGCGGCAAAGCCCTGGTATGAGCGGCTCTTTGGTCCCTCAGATGAGACGAGGGCTCGCCGTCAGCTGTTCCGTGAAATGCGTCTGTTGAGCCGTATGCAGCACGACAATATTTGCCGCATGCTAGGTGCAGTTGTTGAATCTGGCATTGAGCCACTCATGGTTTTGTAAGTCGGCAAATGCGGAGAACGGCTCGTTCTTGCCTCTTTACATATATTCTCTGACGACGTTTTGCGTCCTGCCTTGATTCCAAACTCTTAGGGAGTACATGGAGATGGGATCTTTGTATAGCATGTTGCACAATGAAGCCATGGAGCTGGACGACGAGTTCCGCTACAACGCAATCTGTGATATCTCTACGGGCATGCGCTACTTGCACAACTCAGATCTCGTTCATGGTGATTTGAAGACTTTGGTAGGTACACATGTGCACTGCCTTGGTGTAATACTCTTCAAGTCTACAGAGAATGTACTCACGACTTCTGGGCATATTTCCAATGATGTGTATCAGAATTGCTTAGTGGATGGCAAGTTCCATGTCAAGGTGTCTGATTTTGGCATGGCCAGCTTTGCCTCTGAAAACACGCAGCAAGGAGGCACTCTTGCATGGATGGCGCCTGGTACGTCGGGCAACACAAACCCAAAGCTTGCCTTTGCATTACTTGATTATGAGTTGAGTGTCGATCAACTCATCCAAAATGTGGTTTCTTTTGCACAGAATTGCTGCAAGGCGCTACAACGTCTTTTGCCAGTGATGTGTACAGCTTTGGCATTGTCATGTTTGAAATTTTTTCTCGCGAGGACCCCTACGAGGATGTTGACTATGACTCGGCCACCTTGGTGCAAAATATTCTGCGTCGTAAACTGCGTCCCACTCCGCCATCGAGTATGCCCCCGGAGTTTGTTGTCCTGATGAACGTAAGATAGCGCGCATGATAATGCGACCACGTCCTGATGACTGTTGCCATTTCCAGGTGTTGCCCGTCAAGATCTAACCTGCGGGCCTTGGCGTACGTGGAAACTGCCACCTTTTAGGAATCCCTTTCGACGGATCCAGACATGCGTCCAACTTTTGTGGAGTTGATTCGCCGCATTGAACCAATGGAGGGGAAGATGAAAATCAAGTCTGGCAAAGGCGGATTGCAGGACAACGCGTTGTTGGAGCAGGTGTTTCCCAAGCACATTGCGGCGGCGCTGCGCGAAGGTCGCACAGTTGGTACGTTGGATGATGCTATCTGGCTCGCTAGTTTTCTGGTCTGAACTCAGGGTCTCGGGTTGGAAAAGTCACGCACATGCCATGTCCTCACACGGTGTTTGATTTTGTTGTCGTGTGTCGTGTTGCATAGAGCCGGAACACCATGCCGAGGTGACCATCTTCTTCTCGGACATTTGTGGCTTTACGGACATGAGCGCTACGCTGGAGCCGGTGCAGGTGTCCAACATGCTGGATCGCCTGTACACGGTGTTTGACAAGCTGTGCGACAAGCACGGACTGTACAAGATTGAGACGATTGGGGACGCGTACATGTGCGTGGGCAACCTGTTTACGCCACAGCCGGATCATGCGGCGCGTGTGGCGCGGTTTGCGATGGATGCGCTGGCGGGGGCCAATGCGATTCCGATCCTGGAGGACGAGCCGGATGGCGACCACATTGACATTCGTGTGGGCTTCCACAGCGGGCCTGTTGTGAGCAATGTGGTGGGGACGCTGACGCCGCGATTCTGTCTGTTTGGATCGACTGTGAACTGTGCATCACGAATGGAGAGCAACAGTGTGCGGAACTGCATTCACATGTCACCGGAGGCGGCGGCGCTGGTGCAGAAGCAGGATGTGTCGCTGAACGTGATTCGTCGTGATCCTGTTGTGACGATCAAGGGCCTGGGCAAGATGCAGACGTACTGGTTGGGACATGCACCGTCTACCCAAGAGGCTGTGGTGGCGAAACCGGCGCGGAAATCACTGAGCAGCATTGCTTCCGCACGCAGCTCTCGCCGTGCATCGATGCAAAAGACCTCGGCCCTCAACCCGGCGCAGCGTGTGGTTTTTGATGATGTGACCATTGACATGAGCCCCTCGGAACTTGTGGATGAGACCGCCCCTCGGAAATCTAAGTCTCAACTGGGCCATGATTCCATGTCGGTGTTGGTCGAATCACCCTCAGGAAGCCCTTCTTCGAAAGCTGAGTCTCTGAGCCGTCTGGGCTCCATCGATCTGGCCGAGTCGCAAATAACCGCCGACTCGCTCGTGTGAGACGTACATTTTCTTCAGCCTCTGACATGATCTTTTGCTCTTTGATTTGTGAGAAATAAGCGAATTGAAAACGAATAGAACCTCTCTGAGAGAAGAATCCTTCAACACAGCACAGTGTTCGCCTTCGAGCAGACTGCATCTCCTGTGAAATCATGATCTTTCCAGGTCCTGCTTGCAAGGGCAATGCCAAGCCACATGCTACTCCTCGATCTTGTGTTCAGGGGTTTAGGTGGGGAAGGTTCAACTTGGGCTGTGTTTTGGTCGAGCCAACACTTCAACTCGCACACAGTAGCTCGGAGCAGCTTGGACATGATGGACTGAAGTTTGTGTCTTCCTGCTTCTTTGTTCAGCAGAAGTAATCAGGCGATGACGATTCAATGAGTGGCTGCAAAGTCATCATGACGTGACTAAGAGCTGTGCCATGGTTCATCTTTGTGAACCTTCCATACAATGTCATCATCGTCCTGAGTAGTGGTGGCTGCAAGGTGCAAGGCATTGGCGATGCTCCCGAAACGAAGATTCTTACAGCAATTGCCTTTCACTCAACACACAACAAAACAGCGGGCAAACAACATCATGAAATTTGCTTCGCGCCTTGGATGATTGACCATGCGCCCCCGCCTCCAAGTATTAGAACCACAACAATGTCCAGCGCGAAGGAGCGAGCCAATCCAAACAGGCGGGTGCAGCGTTGTTATACATCGAACACCACAACCATTGTAAGTGTGCTATGAAGCATCCTGCCTCACCACGCACCCTAAATAATGCACCGGTCGCACATACCGCGACCCGCACCGCCGTTAACATGCCCGAGAGTTCAATTTCAAGGAGACTGAAGGGGTATGGTTTTGTTCTGCGTTCACGTGGTTATCGTGTGCGTGTCATACGTGGTGGGGTCACACATCATGGGACACATGGGTATACGCGTGATCTTCCATACTTACATGCATGCAGTATAGCTTTCGTAGATGGAAGGTTGGGTGATATGTCCCAAGTCGCAACGGTCTGTCCACCTACTTTCTTGCACGCTATGGTTTTAGCTTTTTCGTCTGGTTCGTGAATGTCGGACGCTGACTGCGGACGCAACAGAACCTTTTGCGGTCTCAAGCATGCTTGTAAGGGTGTGTGTCATGAATAGTTGTTGGTGAGAATGATGTGTTCGCGCTCCATTCGCACCTGCCCAGAACGATATGGTCCACAGGCACACTGCTCGTTCGCAGATAAATGATCGCCTGGAAAAGCGCCACCCCACCATCTCACGTCACTTCTTGCCAACAACAACCCGCATTGTTGGGCGTTGTGCCGGTTGCCGGTTTTGCGATCTTCTGTACACCAACAGACGCCTTTACTGCCTTGGCGGCTGCCACCCAGCAGGTCAAGGACTGCCCTCTCATGAGCGGACCATGCCATCGTCCAATCACTTGTGCTGCCCCAACTCCATCCCTGGCATTTTTCACAGGGTCACAGCCAGAGTGATCAACACACCGCCCCCCCGACACACACCCGTCGCAGTTCTGTTTTTTTCTAAACCATCTCCACCATGCAAGGTCTTTGCCTGTCGGCAGGCCACGCGCTGCCCTATGTTCTCGCCATGGCTTTCATGCTAAGCACAACCTCTACTAATGCGCAGGCTACGCCTGCATCAACAACAGCCACGGCTGCCGGCTTCTCCACAACCAACGCCTCTGCCCAATCGACTCTTACTATTGGCCTGGTCAACAACTGTAAGCCCCCAAGCCTCACCACACTACAGTTGCACTATTGTCCAACCCCGCACTCCCCTCATGTTGGTCACCTTGTCTTAACCTTTAGATGAATATGCCCAGGCTCGTAAAGAAATGGAGGCCACTTTTCGCCTGCTGGATGTCGAGCCAGAGTTTGTAGTTGGGACGGCCCGTGAGATTCGTGAACTCGCCCGCATTAGCAAAATCGACCTGGCGTACTCCTCGAGCTCTTTTTTCGCCTGTCTTGCTGCCGAGTATGATGCGACCCCGGTGGCCAGCGTTGTTCTTCGTCAGAATGGTACGTGCCAGCTAAGGATGAGAGAGTCTTTGTCAATGATTGCGACCACTTTCAGGCTTTCATGGAAGCTGACTATCTCATAATTTGGATCTTTTGGCTGGAGTAGGCATCGATGTATCAAGATCTGGCGGTGTCATGTTTGCCGCCTCCAACAACAGTGCCGTGAAGACTATGGACGACTTTGCGGGCAAAATATTGGCTGCTATTGGTCGTGACTCTCTCCTGGGGTTTCAAGCCCAACGCCAAGAACTCCTTCGCAATGATTACAACGTCTACGACCTCTTTCCACAGGTATCCTCCATGTGGCATGAGACAAACACATCACATTTCATTGCCATGCTCGATCACGTAACAATCCAATCTTATGCTTGCTTGTGGTTTTGACAACCAGGTCATTTACACGGGTGATGCGGAACAAGTGGTGTGGGAAGTGTTGAACGGTGTGGCCGACGTCGGCTTTGTCAAAAGCGGTGTGATTGAAAGTAAGTTTGAGTTTCCGATGGCAAGAATTGCAACATAGCATTCACCTCTGACAACGGCGCACTGTACGGTGCCTCAGGCATGATCAAGCGAGGGCTTGTCTACGATCCCGACATCCACTTTATCAACGAATATAATCATCGATTGCGCAACGGCGATGCTTATCCTTTCCGCTGCTCCACCGATCTCTATGGCGGTTAGAACTTTGAGCACCTGTGCCTGAGCGACAATCACCAAAGACTTGTAGCTCACTCTCGCCTTTGCCATTGTAATCACCGCTCCTCCTAGAATGGGTTCTGTCCTCGATCGGTGAACTTTCTGAGCTGGTGCGAAAGACTGATGACATCGCACAAATACACGGGCATGGCATTGGCCGACCATTTCATCATTCTCATAGCCCTTGTCCATTTCCTATCCTCTAGGTGATTCACACCGCAGTGGCACAGCTTCTGGAGTTTGATAACACAGATTTCGTCCGAGTCGGCTTACCTAGCATCAGCTATTTTCGCCCCCCTCTGGCCTACATCAATACGCTTGATTTGCTGGTCAGTCGACGAGTAACGTGGTCCACACTATTTTTTTGTTCTTCTTGTTCACACGTATTTGACACGCACGTGCGCCACCCCGGCAGGAGGACCTGACAATTATGATCGACGATGGCGTCAGCAAGAGTTGCGACAGTTTGAGCTCCGACATCGAGGACGTTGTTTGCGCTTTTGGTTGGGCCCAGGCCGCTGACGTTTCATGCCAGAGCTCCACCAAGTACACGTGCCCTGATCGTGGTGACATCAACTACTCTTGCGTCTGTGAGCCTTGTGTCAAAGTCTGCAGCTCGGATGAGGTGTATACCCCCAACGGGAACTGCCGGTGCAAAGCGGGATTTGTTCGCTTAGGCTCCACGTGCCAGCCCATGGGCGTCTTCATTGCCGAGCTGTTGGTGCCATTGGTGTTTCTCGTGGTGCTGCTGGTTGCGTATCTAATGCATCGGCAGCGCCTGAAAGCCGATGGGATCTGGCAGATCGAAGCCCACGAGCTCGTCTTGGAACAGCCCACCGAGGTTCTCGGCTCTGGCTCGTTTGGTGTTGTGCTGGCTGCCAAGTTGCGCGGGCAGAGGGTGGCGGTTAAACGTGCCTACGTCAACAAGCGTCAAAAATACCGGACGGATAGCAAGGCCCCTGACAGCATGATCAAGGGCAGTGCGAACAACGCATTGGGTCTTCCCTTCCGCTCGCATCGTCACACAAGCAAGGGCAAACATCGCACAACCCGGCATCATGTGCGCAACGTCTTCGTGGAGGCTGAAGCTATTGCTGAAAAGGTTGCCAGCTCCAGCCATGGCTCTACCTTTCAATCAGGTCGCGTCACCACCATGTCTACTCGTCCATGGTACCAACGCATGTTTGGTCCTTCCGCCGAGACCTTAGCACGTCGCCAATTGTTTCGTGAGATGCGCCTTCTGAGTCGGATGCAACACGATAACATTTGCCGAATGATGGGCGCCGTGATTGAGTCTGGCATGGAACCCCTCATGGTTTTGTACGTTACTGTTGCTGACTCGCGCGCTTGTGACAAGTGGAAAGAGGGGAAGGACCTGCTGTTTCACCTGCTCATGCCGCCTGCTTACCGGTCTGTCGTTAGGGAGTATATGGAGATGGGGTCTTTGTACAGCATGCTCCACAATGAAGCCATGGATCTGGACGACGAATTCCGTTACAACGCTGTCCACGATATTACCAGTGGAATGCGTTACTTGCACAACGCCGACCTCATTCATGGAGACTTGAAGGCGCTGGTGAGAAAAGTTGTGCCATGAGCTCGCGCTCTTGATTGCCATGACATAACCACCTCTAATTCCAATTTTGTTCTTGCGCCGGCAGAATTGCTTGGTTGACAGCAAATTCCACGTCAAAGTATCCGATTTTGGCATGGCAGGTTTTGCCTCCGAGCACAGCCAGCGCGGCGGCACCCTCGCGTGGATGGCACCAGGTGAGTTTGCTGTCAAGGATGCGATCAGCGGACCTGAAGACGCCTGTTCTCACATGGCCCATCATTGACAGAATTGTTGCAGGGGGACGTGACCTCGTTTGCGAGTGATGTCTATAGCTTTGGCGTCGTCATGTTTGAGATTTTTGCCCGTGAGGACCCATATGAAGACACCGACTTTGACTCAGAGACCCTTGCTCAGAATGTTGTGCGCCGAAAACTTCGCCCATCGGCACCATCAAATATGCCCCCGGAGTTTAGCGTCTTGATGAACGTATGTTTGCACGCGCGTCGACGGCTGGAATCACTGGACACTGGATATATTTGCGGTACACACGCGCTCATCTTTTACACCAATGCATCAATAGGAATCCTTGGCTGCAGACCCTGACACACGACCCACGTTTGTGGAATTGTTGCGGCGCATTGAGCCCCTCGAAGGCAAGATGAAGATCAATGCGCGCAAGGGCAATGCTATGCTGCAAGACAACGCCCTGTTGGAACAAGTCTTCCCCAAACACATTGCCACGGCCCTCCGCGAGGGCCGAACTATCGGTACGCGTCCTTGCTTCTTTCGCAGCACATGCTGACGAAGGCGTGCCCTCAGAGCATGACAAGCATCTCAACCCCACACACATTCACCTCACTGAGTCTTTTCGCTTTTCTGTTCCGTTCCTTTGCACAGAGCCGGAGCACCATGCCGAGGTGACCATCTTCTTCTCGGACATTTGTGGCTTTACGGACATGAGCGCTACCCTGGAGCCGGTGCAGGTGTCCAACATGCTGGATCGCCTGTACACGGTGTTTGACAAGCTGTGCGACAAGCACGGACTGTACAAGATTGAGACGATTGGGGACGCGTACATGTGCGTGGGCAACCTGTTTACGCCTCAGCCGGATCATGCGGCGCGTGTGGCGCGGTTTGCGATGGATGCGCTGGCGGGGGCCAATGCGATTCCGATTCTGGAGGACGAGCCGGATGGCGACCACATTGACATTCGTGTGGGCTTCCACAGCGGACCTGTTGTGAGCAACGTGGTGGGGACGTTGACGCCGCGATTCTGTCTGTTTGGATCGACAGTGAATTGTGCATCGCGGATGGAGAGCAACAGTGTGCGGAACTGCATTCACATGTCACCGGAGGCGGCAGCGCTGGTGCAGAAGCAAGATGTGTCGCTGAACGTGATTCGTCGTGACCCTGTTGTGACGATCAAGGGCCTGGGCAAGATGCAGACGTATTGGTTGGGGCATGCACCGTCTACTCAAGAGGCCGAGGCGGCGAAACCGGCACGGAAGTCACTTTTGAGCGTGGCTTCGCGTCGTAGTTCGCGTCGTGCTTCCATGCTTCAGGATACCAACGCAGCCGCATCCGTCCGGGCTCGCATCCCTGAAACGCCTCATGTCATCTTCGATGAAGTGGCCGTGGACATGGATGCGGGGTGGCAGGATGAGGATGAGGCTCTTGCTAGGTCCAACACTGCTTCGGAAACGAACACCGATGACGGCGAAACGCAACTGTCCTCTCTATCTGAGTCGGCCACAACCGTTAGCATTATGCCTGATGAACCCAAGCTGAACCTGACTCAGCTTGCCCCTGTCTCCGCAGACCAAAACGTCAAAGTCATGGGTGACTCAGCTGTTTAGGACGTGATCGTGACGAGAATTTTGCATTGCTGCCACGTATGTCTTTAGGAGAAACGGCGTGACAGATTTCGCTTTTTTCGTGTTACACGACGATGTAAATGTGTGTCTTTGTACCTTAAGAGAGACCTGGGTCTCGGCTCTTCAATGCAGGCCATTACGAGTTGATGGACAATTATTTAGACGTATGATGAATGTTATCTCGAGGCTGGCATGCCATCGCGCACTGTTATCAACTTGCGTTCCTTAGATCAGGGAAAAGCGAGGTTCGACCACTTTCTATTGAATCATGTTAAACATGTTTCTTTTTGTTGAAGCCACGAGGTTTGGCACGCCTCCTGCCTCGTCTGCAAATGCAAGAAAAGACCCCTAAATGAAAGAGGGTCTCGCAAAACAGGGTCGTGTGTGCTGTTGGCGGCTGTTGTGGCAGGCAATCATGAGTTGACGTGCTTGTTCTGCCCCAATCATCAAGAAGGGTGCGGCCTGGTAACCCAGCCGCGTCGCTTGGGTGGTCAGAAGACCAGATGCCAGCCTTCTGGCTGGTGGTTGGGTTCGCTGGTCAATCGTGTCAGGCACAACGAGGCACCAGCCCGCTGCACCAGCCATGGCCGTCATGTCATGGCTTCTGCCCGATCGCCTTTTGGTTACATTGAACTTGGTTGTGCTTGAACAAGCGTCCGGTCCAATTGCTTTCATCACAAGCATGAGATGATGCCCATCAGACTTGAACACCCGTCTATTCTGCCGAAGTGGAAGACAGCCAAGTCATGAAGAGACAACAGAATCCCATTCACAACAAAATCGTTATGTGTATGAGTATTTGTGGCATTTGAGTGTGTGTCTGTGTGTGAGTGTGGGTGTGGTTTTACGCTGACAATACGAAATCAAAGTTCGTGTCCTAGTTCAGAAGAAAAAAGGATGCTTTTCGTTGAATCATGAAGGTGTGAGCCGAAGTCAGAAAGTGATGTAAGCACTGTCCCAACACTCAATCTTGGATTGGGGCGATCTCGCAGGGTCCGCTCAACAACCCCTGTCAATTTGACATGCGAGTCAGTTGCATCGTGAACACAAACTCTCGCATCGCATGGTATGACATCGCATAGCGTGGCATGGCATGGCATGGCATGGCATGAACATCAACAAAAACGGCTCGTCCCTGGGTTTCAAATCATAACAACGTGTGCCTCGTTGTTGCTGAGCGCCACTGGTTGTCAATTGTCTCCCTGAAAAAAAGGCATTTTTATCCTCGACTCGGTGGACACAACACCTTGCCACTCTCAACTTGCAAGCTGGTTGCTCCTGCTGCTTGGCAAAGGACTGCGCACCCGATCTTTTGATCAAGGCTGCTTTCTGTTCGGTAACCGCAGCATCGACCAGCGCTATGCTGGCCCGCATTGCCCTGGTGGTGATCGTGGCAACAGCCATTGTAGCTGCCCAAAATTCAACCGTCACCACGACCATGGCACCGGTGACAAAGCAGCCTTTTCGCCTCGGTCTGCTTGATAACTGTAAGTCTTGCCCCAAGCACAATGCCACGATCATTTGAAATTTCTCGCCTTGCACCTCGCGCCTCACCGGGGTCTTGTCCCGCGTTCCATAGATGCGCGCACGCGTGCTGTCGAGGAAATGAAAGTCACCATGGAGTTGCTGGGCCTCGACGTTGATATCATCGTCGCGCCACACGCTACCATCCGAGACCTCGCCCGCATTGGCAAGCTAGACGCCACCTACACACCCAGCGATCTGTTCGTGTGCATGGCCACCGAGTATGGTGTCACTCCTTTGGCAGGCGTCGTGCGCCGCCTCAACGGTCCGTTTGCGGGAGGACTCTTCTTTGCAAACTCAGATGATTCTCTTCACTAGGGTTCACCCCTTGCATGCCATGATCGCCACTGACACAGATGTGGATGTGGCCTATTCGGGTGGCGTCATGTTTACCTCTATTCACAGCAGTGTCAAGAGCATTGACGACTTCAAAGGCAGGGTCTTGGCTGCCATCGGGCGCGATTCGCTTCTCGGGTTTCAAGCTCAACGCCATGAGCTCTGGAAGCAAGGCCTCAACGTCTATGAGCTGTTCCCCCAGGTACACACCTTGGCTGGAAGATAGGATTTCTTGACAATATTAGGGGTGGCACTCGCCCTGCTGAGCTTTGACTCAAAGTTTAATCTTCTTGTTTTATTTTTAGGTCATTTACACCGGCGATGCCGAACAAGTCGTTTGGGAGGTTCTCAACGGCACTGCGGACGTGGGATTTGTCACAAGTGGCGTGATCGATGGTATGTTAGCCACTGGTAGACTCGCCCAAACTGAAAAAGCCCAGGAGCCTGCTCGAAAAACCTACTTTTGATGAAACCTTCTGGTTGCACAGCCATGGTAAAGCAGGGTCTTGTGTTCACGCCAGACATCAACTTTCTCAACGAGTACAACCATCGTTTTGCTAGTGGCGAAGCTTACCCTTTTCGTTGCTCCACGGGTCTATTTGGTGGTAAGCACAGAACGTCTTTGCGCTGAAATCTTCTTGTGGTTGTATCAACTTGACCTGCACCTTACCAATGCATATCTACTGCTCATCCTAGAATGGGTCTTGGCGTCCGTGGGTAACTTGCCCGAGCAGGCAAGTACAGGCGTGTGGCCTCGTCTTTGAGCATGTGTGCACCTCAGAACCAGCCCTTGAAGCCAGCATCTCTGACCGGCCTTGTTGGATGTGAGTAGCTGGTTCACACCGCAGTGTCGGATCTTTTCGAGTTTAACGCAAGTCATTTCGAAGCGCTCGGCTTGAACGGAATTAGCTATTTCCGCCCACCCCTCGCGTACATCAATACGCTGGGCTTGCTGGTGAGGTCTTGGCCATGTCTTTGGCTTTGTTCTTGTTGTCTCGATAACCAAAGCGTTGATAAGACAAACACACTGGTCGATCAGCCATAGTGTTCTCACAATGCACACGTACTGTGGATACCTCCTTGGCAGGAGGATTTGACAATCATGGTCGAGGATGAGTCATACCAAAAAAGCTGCGAAAAAATGAGCTCGAGCACGGCAGACGTGGTCTGCGCGTTTGGTTGGACTCAAGCCAAAGACGTTTCCTGTGACACCACAAGCCTGTACTCCTGCCCTGAGCGCGAGGGTTTCAACTACACTTGTGTTTGTGAACCTTGTGTCCAGATTTGTCCCTCCGACGAAACCTACACCATGGACGGAACGTGCCGTTGCAAAACCGGCTTCGTGCGAGTCGGCGCCTCTTGTTTCGAGCTTGGCGTCTTCATTGTGCAAGTCATTGTTCCCATTGCACTGCTGGTGGGTCTTTTGATTGTGTATCTTCTCTACCGCCAGCGCCTCAAAGCCGACGGCATTTGGCAAGTTGATCCCAGTGAGCTGGTCATTGAACAGCCAGCTGAGGTCTTGGGTTCAGGATCCTTTGGTGTTGTGCTGGCTGCCAAGCTCCGCGGGCAAATGGTGGCTGTCAAGCGTGCTTATGTCAGCAAGCACGGCAAGTTTCGAACCTCCAGCAAGACCACCGAAAGCATCATGAAGAGTGGTACCAATAACGCGTATGGCTTGCCCTTTCGCTCCCACCGACAACAAACGGGCAAAAGCAAGGAGCGCACGGCCCGGCAACTCGTGCGCAACGTGTTTGCAGAAGCCGAGGCCGTGGCCGAAAAGCTTGGAAGCACCCACGGCTCGACCAATCGATCGGGCCGGGCAACGACCATGTCTCGACGCCCTTGGTATGAGCGTTTGTTCGGCCCTTCTGCTGAGACGCGCGCTCGGCGCCAGCTCTTTCGTGAGATGCGCTTGCTGAGCCGCATGCAGCATGACAACATTTGTCGCATGATGGGCGCCGTTGTCGAGTCGGGCATGGAGCCTTTGATGATTCTGTACGTGCTAAGGACCGCGTGGGGGATGGGGTTGAAGCCATTCCTGTTTGCAATCTCATATGCTTGGCGCGTGCTGTTGTGGCAGGGAGTACATGGAAATGGGCTCACTATACAGCATGCTTCACAACGAGGCCATGGATCTGGACGATGACTTTCGCTACAACGCACTTCATGACATTACCAGTGGAATGCGATATCTGCACAACGCAGATCTTATTCACGGCGATTTGAAGGCTTTGGTAAGTGCGTGCCACCTCGACTCTTGTTTGAGGGCATAGACGAAGGCTCACGACCAGAACACACCGCAGAATTGCTTGGTGGACAGCAAATTCCACGTCAAAGTGTCCGACTTTGGCATGGCAGGCTTCGCCTCGGAGCATAGCCAGCGCGGCGGCACACTTTCATGGATGGCACCCGGTCAGTAGCTCGACTTTTTTTCCGCTTCTCGCTTCAGAATTGCGGTATAGCGCTTCCGGCTGATATAAATAAATACGTGCGCATGCGGTATATATGCAGAGCTGCTCCAGGGCGGCATTACCACCTTTGAAAGTGATGTTTACAGCTTTGGCATCGTCATGTTTGAGATTTTTGCTCGCGAAGATCCCTATGAGGATGTGGAGTATGACACACAGATGCTTGTGCAAAACATCGTGCGCCGAAAGCTACGCCCAACGCCACCTTCCAGCATGCCTCCGGAGTTTGCGGTCCTCATGAATGTAGGTTTGCAAGAGGTCTTCCTTCGAATGCCATGTTCTTGATCTTAGCCTGGCACTGGCATGATCTCACCCCTCTGTTGAATTCGTAGGAGGCATTGGCTTCCGACCCAGACACCCGGCCCACCTTTATCGAGCTGATGCGTCGCATTGAACCTCTCGAGGGCAAGATGAAGGTCAATGCGCGCAAGGGTGCCTTTCAGGACAACGCCCTGTTGGAACAAGTCTTCCCCAAACACATTGCCACGGCCCTCCGCGAGGGCCGAACTATCGGTACGCGCCCTTGCTTCTTTCGCAGCACATGCTGACGAAGGCGTGCCCTCAGAGCATGACAAGCATCTCGACCCCACACACATTCACCTCACTGAGTCTTTTCGCTTTTCTGTTCCGTTCCTTTGCACAGAGCCGGAGCACCATGCCGAGGTGACCATCTTCTTCTCGGACATTTGTGGCTTTACGGACATGAGCGCTACCCTGGAGCCGGTGCAGGTGTCCAACATGCTGGATCGCCTGTACACGGTGTTTGACAAGCTGTGCGACAAGCACGGACTGTACAAGATTGAGACGATTGGGGACGCGTACATGTGCGTGGGCAACCTGTTTACGCCCCAGCCGGATCATGCGGCGCGTGTGGCGCGGTTTGCGATGGATGCGCTGGCGGGGGCCAATGCGATTCCGATCCTGGAGGACGAGCCGGATGGCGACCACATTGACATTCGTGTGGGCTTCCACAGCGGGCCCGTTGTGAGCAATGTGGTGGGGACGCTGACGCCGCGATTCTGTCTGTTTGGATCCACTGTGAACTGTGCGTCGCGGATGGAGAGCAACAGCGTGCGGAACTGCATTCACATGTCACCGGAGGCGGCGGCGCTGGTGCAGAAGCAGGATGTGTCGCTGAACGTGATTCGTCGTGATCCTGTTGTGACGATCAAGGGCCTGGGCAAGATGCAGACGTACTGGCTAGGACATGCACCGCCGAGTGAAGCAAGCATGGAAGTGCCAGTGAATCGCAAATCGCGCAAGTCACAATTCAGTGTGGCTTCGATGCGCAGTCTGGCCTCGGTTCCCAACTCGCGCAGGCCTTCAAACATTCGGGATTTGGTGGTCCCTCCTTCGCCCATGGCCCCGCAGGTTATGTTTGACAGCGTGGCTGTGGATATTATTTCCGACGAGCCTTTGGTGAAGGAACAACAACATCTCATCGGCTCACCCCTTTCCAAATCAGCTGTGACGCTCAAGATTGATGACGATAGCAGCTGCGCCAAGTCGACGGATACGGACCTCACCGCAGCTAGCGTGGTGGATATTGAGCTCGTTATGGACAGCAGCGTCTAGCGTAAGATTTTTCAATTTCTTCAGAACCATGTCATCAACGGTCCAATTGGGGTTCTGTTGAAATGTTGGGACGCCCTGCCAAAAGAGTCCTTGAGGACCAAAGAGCGCCCCCCGCTCACCCTGTTTTATCCAATGTCAATATCATCCGAGGCAAAGGACCTCTCACATTTTGCAAACCTGACTGATTGAATTGACGCCTTCGAACTCCTCAACAATGGACCCAACCCAATTGCGATTCCTGCCCAACCATAGCTGCGCGCCGTTTGCTTTCGAACCCAACCCAAGTGTGGTGCAGGTGTGCCTCTTTTTATCGCTCTGACAGGCTGCCCATGGCAACTTCCGTACTCAGCCAACCTTGAGGCCCTGAGCCGCCAGACCAACCATTCCCGGGTAGAAAAGAGACGATCATCATTCGCTTGCCTCTTCGATACTCTTGAGTGCCCACAACGGTCCTGGCTTGCATTGGCAGCCGAAGGCAGAGAAGGAGGTAGGAGGAGGAGGGACAAGGAGAGCCAATGCTAACTGGCGAGGGAGGGGACAAGGCAGGCATGATATGATGCCCCCCCCCCTCCCTCCAATGCCTTCTGAAATACACGCAACGAACAGTAAAATCGGATTGAATTGCACCTTCTGCTGTTTTGTTAATCGAACCAAAGGTAGTTTATGCATGTAAACTTCAAGTTTAAGTTGTGACAACCAAAACTCTTGCATGATGACAATGTCGATTCCGACGAAAACAGCGTGACCGACCGACTATCTTGCGTGTTTGTCCCCAACGCCATGTCTTGGGGTACACACCGCGTTGGGTGTGAGTAAGGTCGAGTGAGGACGTCGTGGGTGAGTTCACAACATTCATTCCAATGTTTGATGCAAGCTTAACTCAATATTCACGCATGTTGCATGACCTTGACAACACTGCTGACGGTCATCCTGTCCGCTCAAAGTACTTTGTACCGTTTTTCTCTCTTTCTTTTACGTAATTTGACCCAACCCTGTCCGCGTTATGTCCGGAGACATCAACCCATCATGCAAGTACATGTACAGGGCAGGGCCATGATGTTGGGGGGGCTGGTGCCCATGATGGGGGCTGGTCGGGCTGGGTGATGTTGAAGCGGAGAGCCGGGGGGCGGAGGGGGGGAGCGAAGCGAAAGCGGGGTTTACTGATCATTGTGGGCTTGCGCAAAAAGGTTCGATTCGTCCTGTGTCAGTGAGTTGGTTTTCAGCGAACCCCTCCCAGCGTCGTGGTGGTATGTTTGGCTAGTTCGAATCACCCCTTCCTGCCCCACAATGAGCTGGGCAGTAAGAAGCCCCTCGCCCGCACCGCACCCTGAGATCTTGGCTGTTGGCCGCGCCCGCGTTCAACATCGGGCATTTTTCTCCATCGCGCCCTTCCTCTCAGAACAACTACAACTACTACTACTACTACTACTACTACTACTACTACTACTACTACTCCTATTACTTCTACAACGACAACAACAACACGCTTCTCTCTCGCCGCCGTTTCTTCATCTTGCGTGAACCGGGGCTATGACCTCACGTCACCTGCTGATGGCCTTTGCCATCGCGGCCCTCGTTGGGCCTTTGGAAGCCGCCCTGATTTCGGTCAACGGCTCACGGCCCCGTATTGGCATGGTCGATAACTGTGCGTCATCTCCTGCCCACTGCTACCCACTGCCAATCATCGGCTCAATCAGCTGACGCTGCTGATGTTGCTTTTTTTCTCCTCCTTCCCTCTATTCAGTTGGCTACCACATTGCACGCAAGGACATCGATGCCACTATGTATCTTCTCAACATCGAACCCAAATACGTGATTGGCACTGCCACAGAAGTCCGTGAGCTGGCCCGTGTGGGCAAGATTGATCTTGCCTTTACACCAAGCGATCTCTTTGGCTGCATGGCTGCTGAGTACAACATTGCCCCTGTGGCAACCATTGTGCGCCGATTCAATGGTACGCCTTTTCTTTTTTTGGGGCTTTTTTGTTTTTAATGATTTATTATGTATTCCACTCTTTTGATTCTTGCCCATAACTCGGCTCGTGTGGATTCAGGCGTGGATGTGTCCGACTCTGCTGGCGTCATCTTCACTCGCCACGAGCTCAAGAACATCAAAACAATCGAAGACATCAAGGGCAAGACGGTGGCTGCTATGGGCTTTGATTCCCTCTTTGGATTTCAAGCCCAGCGCTACGAAATGTACCGTGCTGGCATGATACTCTTCGACGAGGTCCCCGAGGTACGCAACGCAGTCTAACGATCCTCAAGCTGCTCTGCTGCACACCCGCATCCTTTCCTCATGGCCTCTTTCTCGGTCTGTGAATGATTAGGTTATCTTTACTGGAAATTTTTTTCAAGTCGTCTGGGAGGTCCTCAATGGCACCGCCGACGTTGGTTTTGTGCAGAGTGGTATCATCGAAGGTAAGAACAAAAAAAAAAATTATGAGCAGACCGATTATGCTTATCTCACGTTGATCACGTTCTTGTCTTAGAAATGGTCGAGGCCGGTCTGATTCACACGCCTGATATTCGATTTATTAATGAGTACAACCATCGCCTGCGCAATGGCGTCCCATATCCGTTTCGTTGCTCCACTGATCTCTACGGCGGTAAGGCGTACTTTGCATCTCGCAGCCGGGGCACAAGAACAAACTCACTCTCATAGAGGCTGCGTTGTTTTCTCATTATGAACCGATGCGCTTGCTACGAATCTCTTAGACTGGGTCCTGTCTGCCATTACCCATTTGAGTGAAAATGTAAGACTGCCGGTTTGCTCAGCTTCTGATTTTGAGGTGTGGGCACATCTACTGGTGATGGTAGCAAAGGCCTGACAACCTTGCCTTGGGCTCCAATCTCGCTTGTTCTTTGCAGGATATTCAAGGTCCTGTGGCATCCCTCTTTCAGTTCAACAACTCGTTTTATAAGAAGGCCAACGCTGCCACACTCAGCTATTGGCGCCCTCCCCTGGCCTACATGAACACCATTGATCTGCTTGTACGTCCTCCTTGTCGAATTTATCAGCTGCTTTTGTCTGCATTGCAGTCTTACAGCTGTCCCAATTTTGATGGTGCCCACAGGAGGACTTGAGCTTGTTGCAAACCGTCGACGGCGTCAAGAATTGTGCCAGCATGAACTCCGACTCAACTGACATTGTCTGTCCATTTGGTTTCAAGCAGGCCAAAGACATGTCCTGCAGTGCCGCCAAGGGTTATTCATGCCCCTATCGTCCCGGCTACAACTACACCTGCGTGTGCAGGCCCTGCATCAGAGCTTGTGGAGAGTTGGAGACGTACTCGATCGATGGCTCTTGTACTTGCAGCAACGGTGCCATCAAGGTCATTGGCGTCTGCCAACCACTCGGCGTCTTAGCCGCCATCATCCTGGGCCCCGTCATTGTCTTTGTTGCCGTTCTGATCTTGTACCTGGTTCACCGCCAACATCTCAAGGCAGATGGCATCTGGCAAATCAATCCCAGCGAGCTCATTCTGGAACAACCTCCCGAGGTGCTGGGAGCTGGCTCCTACGGTGTGGTCCTTGCCGCCAAGCTGCGTGGCCAAATGGTGGCCGTCAAGCGTGCTTATGTTAACAAAAGCAACAAGTATCGCCATGCATCACGCACCAACACCACCAATGCCAGCACCTCGTCTGGGTTCCATTTTGGCGGACACAACCAATCTCGGGCTCGCGATCGCAGTGCGCGTTTGCGCATGCGAAACTTTTTCATCGAAGCCGAAGCTGCCGCTGCCGAGTTTAGCAGCCATGGTCACTCTGCTGCGCGATCCACCCACGCGACTCGCGCCGCCAAGCCGTGGTGGGTGCGCATTTTTGGTCCTTCCGCCGAGACACGTGCGCGTCGCCAACTTTTCCGTGAGATGCGCCTGCTGAGCCGCATGCAGCATGACAACATCTGCCGCATGCTGGGCGCCGTTGTCGAATCAGGCATGGAGCCTCTGATGGTGCTGTGAGTCTGCAAATGGCCTCAACAATGCTTCGCATGCCGCTGATTGTCGATCTCATTCTGTCAGAAATCCTCATCTTTTGCTTACGTCTTGCCCATCACAGGGAATGCATGGAGATGGGCTCTCTCTACAACATGCTCCACAACGAAGCCATGGATTTGGATGACGACTTCCGCTATAACGCCCTTCACGACATTATTAGTGGCATGCGTTACTTGCACAATTCCGACCTGGTTCACGGTGACCTCAAGGCCTTGGTTCGTTGGTCCGCTTGAGTGATCGTTGGCACTGCATTTGTCAAAGCAAAGCAACCATGTCCTTCCCTCGCCTATCCTTGCTAATCGTACATGCACCTGCCCTATATTACAGAACTGCTTGGTGGACGGCAAATTCCATGTGAAGGTGTCTGACTTTGGCATGGCCGCCTTTTCGGATGAACACTCCCAGCAGGGTGGCACCCTGGCCTGGATGGCGCCTGGTTCGTGTCATGCTCAATTGCCGCTTTTCCTGTAGCGTAACCATAGTTGCCATGTACACACCTAACCTCCTGTCTTCTTTTGACTACGGGGCTTTTGTGTGTTTATAGAGCTTTTGCAGGGTGGCAGCACCTCATTTGCCAGCGACGTGTACAGCTTTGGCATTGTCATGTTTGAGGTCTTTGCTCGCGCGGATCCCTATGATGATGTGGAGTACGACTCGGAGACCCTGGTACAAAACATTCTGCGCCGCAAGCTTCGCCCTGCTGCCCCACCGAACATGCCCAACGAATATGCCGTCTTGATGAACGTGCGTGAAACTTGCTCGAGGCTACTTTGACGGCGAAGTGCCAAACGCACCTGAAGCTACATCTCAACTTACAAGGGGTTTGTGTTTCGGGCGTATCTTTGAGTAGGAAGCTCTCTCGACGGATTCCGAAACGCGTCCTACATTTATCGAGCTGCTCCGCCGCACTGAGCCTCTCGAGGGCAAAATGAAGGCCAATTCTCGCAAGACACATGCCACCCTCCAAGACGATGCGCTCCTGGAGCAGGTCTTCCCCAAGCACATTGCAGCAGCCTTGCGCGAGGGGCGCACTGTCGGTATGTGTCTTTAAAAGTCCTTTGTGTACCCGTGTCGTTGCCTTTCACACTCTTGATATCTATGCAAACCTTGCTCTCATGCGTTGGGTGCCTTATCACAGAGCCGGAACATCATGCCGAGGTGACCATCTTTTTCTCGGACATTTGTGGCTTTACGGACATGAGCGCTACGCTGGAGCCGGTACAGGTGTCTAACATGCTCAACCGTCTCTACACCGTGTTTGATGCCCTTTGCGACAAGCACGGACTGTACAAGATTGAGACGATTGGGGACGCGTACATGTGCGTGGGCAACCTGTTTACGACACAGCTGGATCATGCAGCGCGGGTGGCGCGGTTTGCAATGGACGCTATGGAAGCCGCCAACGCCATTCCGATTCTGGAGGACGAGCCGGATGGCGACCACATTGACATTCGTGTGGGCTTCCACAGCGGACCTGTTGTGAGCAATGTGGTGGGAACGCTGACGCCGCGATTCTGTCTGTTCGGATCGACTGTGAACTGTGCGTCGCGAATGGAGAGCAACAGCGTGCGAAACTGCATTCACATTTCACCGGAGGCGGCGGCGTTGGTGCAGAAGCAGGATGCTTCACTCAAAGTGATCAAGCGCAACCCGATCGTGACGATCAAGGGCTTGGGCAAGATGCAGACGTTCTGGCTGAACCAGGCCCCCGACACGATGGAGGCTGAGGCTGCAGCCAAGAACAAGCGCCGCTCACACGTGAGTGCCTTTTCGGTGGCCAGTATGGCCAGTCGCGTCTCCAGCGTGCAATACCTGAAGGAAGCGGACGATAGCAAGATTGACTCTGTGAGCGTAATTCTCGACAATGTGTCGAGCAAAAACCGCCGTCGATCTTCGGCCACTTCGGCACGCGCCAAACCCCGCGCAAGTGTGGGCTCGCGCAACCTTGTGCGCTTTGAAGATGTCACCATTGACATCGACGGGTCCAAGGAAGCACCCGAAAGCAAGGTGCTGCCTGAAGTCAATGAGCTCGGCGAGACGAGCATGATTTAAACGATGACTGTCTTCGTAATCGACCATTTTACCCAGCCTTGTAGGCCCCAAGCTCCAGAGTGAGCTCTGGGATATATTTCTAACCGCGCACGCTTGGTATCGTCTCTCTCTCTCTCTCTCTCTCTCTCTCTCTCTCTCTCTCTCTCTCTCTGTCTCTCTCTCTCATTCTCGAAATTGAATGCACTTGACGATTGATGAAAGCACTCAGTGCCATGCACAACATGATCGGATGAGATGGTGCTTCGAAGGAGGTTGGGATGTACATGGCATCTCCAGATCGCTTTGTCTCTCTGGCTGTATGTCCGTCTCGGTCGATGGAAGCAACTTGGCACATTTATCGACAACGGCTTGATCCACTCGGGGCAACTGGGGCAACGCGATCCTTTCCCTGCGTGTACATGTTGATGTACATGACACATTGTATTTCGCTGGTGTGGGCAGGCCGCCTGGCTTTTGAGGCAATTCACATCTTGATGCCAATTGTCTCTCTCTGTCTCTCTCTGTCTCTCTCTGTCTCTCTCTGTCTCTCTCTGTCTCTCTGTCTCTCTCTGTCTCTCTCTGTCTCTCTCTGTCTCTCTCTGTCTCTCTCTGTCTCTCTCTGTCTCTCTCTCTGTCTCTCTGTCTGTCTGTCTCTGTCTGTCTCTGTCTGTCTGTCTGTCTCTGTCTGTCTCTGTCTGTCTCTCTGTCTGTCTCTGTCTGTCTGTCTGTCTCTGTCTGTCTCTGTCTGTCTGTCTGTCTCTGTCTGTCTCTGTCTGTCTGTCTGTCTGTCTGTCTGTCTGTCTGTCTGTCTGTCTGTCTGTCTGTCTGTCTGTCTGTCTGTCTGTCTCTGTCTGTCTGTCTGTCTGTCTCTCTCTGTCTGTCTGTCGGTCTCTCTCTCTCTGTCTCTGTCTCTCTGTCTCTGTCTCTCTCTCTCTCTCTCTCTCTCTCTCTCTCTCTCTCTC
>NW_001865051.1:969306-986064 GCF_000002865.3 Monosiga brevicollis MX1
AGCCGTGTTTTTGCCATTCGTTTAATACAGAGTTTTGACGCTCGGCTCTGCTGCGATACTCGTCCTCGGAAAACCCGTCCAGCAACAAAATGGCAGCGCTTTCCGCCCGCATGGCGCTCTCGCGCGGCCTGCTTCACCGTGTGCCAACTAACCTTGCACGCTGTACGTTAAGAAAAAGTCGTTACTGATCTCTTGGGCTCAAGACAACTGCGCGCTTGGCTCAATCTCGCATCTGTGTGAGGCGAGGTGGAAAGGGCTGAGCGCTCAAGGATGTGTTGTACTCATGAGATGACTCTTGTCACAATGCTTCTGCAGCGGCTGTGCGCTCCATGGCTCCCGTGCGCGCCATGAGCGTCAAGGTTGATGAGCGTCACATTGGTGACTATCCCGACTTTAAGGTCGTCAACGCACAGGTGCGTCGCAGCTCACTTGTCTTTGCACGCCTCGTGGCGGCTCGTCAAGTTGGCGCAACAAGGGCCACAAGGTTTTGAAGAGCTTAGCTTGATGCTCACGTGTTCCTATTTGGGACCTTCTTCAGACCAAGGCACCATGGGGCTTTTGGGACAAGCAAGACCGCCGCAACTTCAACGAGACGGTGTGTACACCTTGCTCAGGATTGCTACGACCCATCCGCACAGTGCATTGCCTTGTCACTTGCTGAGCACTCACATTGATATTCCGTGTTTGCAATGGACATACTATGCCTCGGCTTTGACTCGCCCAGCTTCACGAAGACGATGAGATTCACTCAGTGTGGAGCCCCGACGTCGTCTACGCCAACAACCGTGTCAAGGAGTAAGTCTGTTTTTGGGAGGAAAAAATATCCAATAAACTCGTGCGTGCGCACACACACGCACACGCACCATTCGTACACGCAATGTTCCATTGCTGTGCGAACCTGTCAGACTAGATGTGCTGTACGTGCGCTCATCAACTGAACCTTTTTGTGTTCATGTTCTGTGCTCTAGCTCCAATGCTCTGCTCCAGCTGCTCATGCTTTTGGCGGTGCTGGCGGGAGTCTATCAGCTGGCCAAGGCCATCAACTCGCCCGAGAAGCGACCGGTTGAGAACCGGGAAAAGCTCATTCCCGCCCAGCTTCAATAGATTTCGTTTCGAGCGAGCAATTGTCTCGTCGTGCCTTGCCGTCTTGTCTCGTTTTTTTCTTTTTTCTTTTTCCCTCGATGCCCGCGACCTGTCGTCCAAGGCCCTCTGGAAGTGGTCTGCGACAATAACTGTGCCCCCGGTGGTTGATTGGCCACATGATTCGTAGTGTTGCAACCCTGATACCCTCGTCCATCCCGTTTGCCCGTGTTTTCATTTGCCCCATCCTCCTCCCCTTCACAATCAACCCAAGATGATCCCTGAAGCTGCCTTTTGCGCCACCCCAAAAATCTGACAACGATCCATCACGAAGAAACCACCTATAAATAGATGTCTTGGAGCCCTTGCAGATGCAGGTGATGATGAAGCAGTTGCTGCTGCTGCTGCTGCTACTGCTGCTGTTGCCTGCTGCTGGCTAGTATTGATAATGGTGGTGATGATGATGTGTGGCTGAGACATTAGTGGCAGGAGCGCAGGGTCAAGAATCATCGTTTCTTCTCAGTCCATCTAATTTATATGTACATGGTGCCTGATCTCGGACGCACATTCAGAGATGCGTTGTGCGTGCACGAGGGCGAGCGGACGAAGTTGGTGATCGACCCAGCCGTGGTGCACACCGTGCCGTTGTACGACGATGCCTTCCACGGGTCTGGCCAGATCATGGCCAAGTGGCCGTGACAATTTGTGTCACCTTGTCCGCCATGGAAGGGCTCTTCCCCGCACCGTTTGTCATCCACCGCCACCCCACCAACGATTCAAGGACTTTGACCTTCACTTGCCAATGCCCGGTCTGCAAAGCTTCTTCAATGAGCTTCGCCCCTGCTCTGATTGCATTTTTCAACTGTATTTCGGCTTGCTACCCTCGTGACATCCGACACTTGACAAGAAGCCTTTCATCCCACAGCTCGCCTCGCCCCTCGGGTTGCCCTTTCCTGATCCACGTAACCCCGACGCATCCCAAGAACCGTTGCGCATAGCACCGCCTCTCAGTGACCAGCGCCATGAAGTTTGGCCGCCGCTTACAATCCGGCCTCATGGAGAATGGCCTGGAGGGCTACTACATCAACTACAACATGCTCAAACAGATTGTCATCCGCCTGAGCGACCCAGACGACAAGAAATATTTGTCTGAGGACATGATCAACCTCTTTGTCTCCACCTTGCAAACGGATGTAGCTCGCGCAGACTGTAAGTTCCCTCGTTTTCTCCCCCCGCGTTGGTACCAGAGAATACATGAAACCTGGCCGAGCGCAATGCTGCTGGCCATTCGTCAAACACCAGCTCTGCGCCTGCGGCTATCCGTCTTCTTCATCTTGATTTGTTTTTGTTTTTTTTGTTTTTTTTCCTCGCCTCCCCAATAGCCTTTGTGCTGCGCGAACTTAATCTGTATGAGCAGCTTGCCTATGATCAGGCCGAAGGGTCCCTCACGCGACGCCTCGAGAAACAACTCCGTCTTCATGACTACCAAGATTGCGTGCGTTGCTCTCGCGGCCAGTCTTTCCTTCCATGCCTCGGACCGATGCGCGCGCACCCCCCTTCTCATACCCGTTTTGTATCTGCTGCATGCACGGTGTTTCAGGATCCATCCGTGTCCAAGGACAAGGCCGCAGAGCGGCTGCTACGCACCATGGTGCTCATCCAAGAACAACTTGCGGCCATTGACAGGTTTATTGCCGTCAACAAAGTTGCGCTGCACAAAATTCTCAAGAAGTTTGACCGCCGCGTACTCTCCTTGCTGGCCAAGGGCGAGCGCGCCTCCCCAGACGAGGGCGTGGAAACTATTGATGACATGCCCGATCCCGACAAGATTCGAGTGCTCCAAGAGCGCCTCGCCACCATTCAATTGACTTGCGCCGAAGACACCTGCGTAGAGCGCATCACCCAGTGTCGCCAGGCCATGCGCAAGGTCAGGCTGGCTTGAACCTCCTATCTCGTCTCCATTTTCGTGGTATCATGGCACGCGCACCCTCTGCTGATGCTGCAACACGTTGCCTCATGATGATCCTCTTGTACAACAACTTTTCTGGCACTCACTAGGTGGAACACTACGTCCTTGCGCGTTCGCTGTCCTTTTACGGCTACGTGCAAGAGCTGCGCCTTCAGCATTGGTCTGCGCGCTTTGATTACGACTACCAACAGTCGACGCTGCGCGCATTTGAAGAGAGCAATGCGCCGCTCCAGCAGGTGGCGCGCTGGTTCAACTTTAAAGAAACCGTCCAGCCCTCAGTCATTCTGCTGTTGAACATTCTTATTCCGATCATCACCGTCGCCATCGTCTACCCCGTCTCCGCTTCAGTCATTATCAACGACAAGAATCAAACCATCTTTGATACTCAGGGTATGTTTGGCTGATATACGGGCTTACGGAAAACAGAAGCAAACCCATCAGGCAGGATCGTCACTGCATCGTCATAGCTTATGGACCTGGTCGTATAGGCTATTTCATCTCCTCGGCCATCACCATCCCACCAGCCAGTCACATTGGCACGCTTGGTCTCTCCATTTCTTGCATGTGCATTCTGATCAACGCTCTCGTCCGTTTTCGAGTACGTTTTTATGGCAACCGCACCACCCTTCACTGCCGACGGGTTTGTTGTTTTAAAGACCATGCGTCGCTTTTTCATCTCACATTCAAATGACCATCCCGCCTTGCCTGACACCTTTCAGTTACGCCAACGTCAACTGCTAGGACGCGGCTCTTTCATGTCTGGCATGGCATTCACCGTCTGTTGCATCTCTACACTAGCTGGTCTGGGTGTGGCGTCCTTTCAGCTGCACTTGAGCGTGGTACCACACGACATTTTTGCTCTGATATTCTTTGCCATGGGCGTGTTGTATCTCGCCTTGGAGTGTTATATGGACTGGATCTATGAGGTGAGATGTGACTCTAACCTTCTAGTCCTGGTGTGAGCCTCCTTCCTCCTGTTGTGTTGCTTTCACTCATTCTCGTCCTTCGCGGTGGCTCTCGTCGCTGGCTTCTCTTTTTTTTTTTTTTTTTTTGCAGCTCGAAACCAGACGCATGCGCGTATTCCGCCTGTCATTGGTGGCAACAGCTACCTTATGTGTAACCATTATGTTTATTTTCATGTTTTTGGGTCAGCCATCCCCCGAGTTTCCGGGCTACAACATGGATCTGCTCTTGATCTCCGCCATTGCAGAAATTATCGGCTTTGGCGCTTTCCTGGTCTACTTTACCACCTTCTTTCCTTCCTTTGCCCATACACGCATTCATGCCGTGCTGGTGCAAAAGGAGGTCCGCCGCGCTGCTCTACGCCCTGTCCTGCCCGACAAGGGACTGCGCCACACTTCCATTTCCGCTTTGATGACATCGCCAACTGAGAAACGCAACCGAACCCACTCGGTGCTTGACAACTTTGTTGATGCTGTATGTTTCTAGCCCGCCATACTTGTCGAGAGTCCATGCGTAGCTTGGCACAGCTCACATGAGTACTCATTTCCATAGGCGTCAACCTCGCTGGATCAGAAGGTGCAAAGCATTTTTTCCACATCCAAGGAAGATGAGTCAACAGCCGTCCGCGACGCTACGACCAAGGAAGCCAATCTCACCACCATCCAGGAGTAAGAAAGATGGTTGTTTTGCGTGGTCTGTACGAACGTGAGAAAATTGTCTTCCAAGGGACATGGTGCGGGGCGCCATACATACTCGAGCGTGCCGCCCATCATGATTATGAGCATCGAGTTTTGCTCTTTGGCGCTTCGTCAACAATCGATAAGAGAAACATGAAAGGGTTTTCAACAAAAAGCAGAGCAAGGCCTGGACATTGATCGGTTTGATGTCTAACTCAATTACTTGCACAAAGCAAGCGCCCCGACAAACAAGTCATTTCTGTCAGGCAGAGCGCCAAGCTTGGACCGCTCTCAATCTTCCTTCATATCTCGCCCAGCGAGCATTGAGGCACGATCCACGTCAAGCGCAGCAGTGCTTCTGACCAGCACGATTTTGGGGAGGGGAGTGTGCATCACATTGCAATAGTAAACTCACAACATGAGTCGCTGCAACAGTGAAGAATAGAGCCTTATCGAAGAATTGGCAACATTATAGATGCTTCCCATCAATGGTCAGGCGACGTTCTGGCATGCGTGCCATGATGCGCGTGCGATATTCCTTTTGTTGCGCCAAAGGATTGCCCTATACCAAACACGCATCACCACCATCGTCATCAATCAGAATGAGGATGGGTGAAAAAAAAAAAAGGTGCAATGATGACCCAATGCTTGCTGACCTCTAGCAACAAGGATCTCAGCAGCGGCAAGTTAATCAGAGCAGCACATGCGGACTCCGAGGCCAGGCGATTATGGCGCACATCCAGCTTCTGCAGATTCCCCAGACGCTCCAAGCCTACATCGTCGCTCATTGTCGCAAAGTGAGCAACCCTGAGGGAATGTGTACTTGGGGCTAAGAGTTGTCGACGACCATCAACTCCATTCTCGCACCTTTGAGGGAGGATAGGAAATTGTGAGCCAAGCACAGCTCAACAAGGTTGGGCGCCACCACAGAAAAATGTGACGCGGAGCGCGGAGGCATCCAAGCACTGTGGTTCGCGGAACGCCATGCAACAACCGTGTCAGCAAGTTTGTGCGATGTCAGGCCAAGCCGATTTGAGACATTGCAAATAAGCAAACATTACTACCTGCTGGCTTCGCTGGTGATGCTCGCACGACGACCATTGTAGTAGTTGGGACGCGCAGGCATGGCCACGTCACCCCTCGAAGTTGTCACGCTCGAGTTTGAGGACACGAGTGAGTCCGCACGGCGTCGGTTCAAGGATGCACTGTGCAGCATGGCGTCCACTTGACCGCCCGACGTACGGCCAGGGCTTTGGCCTGTAGCTTCTGCCGAGCTGGTGCGTAGGCTTGATGAAGAATTGCCACTAGTGTGCTCCAAACGTCGGTCTTGCTGTTCTTGACGCGCCAACGCAGCCGAGGCTGCCACGACCTGTTGTACGGCCTCGGTCATGATCAACGATCCTGAAACCTGTTGCACCCCGGACAAAGAATGGGAGGCATGAACGACAGGGCACACTCAGCGACCATAAAAATAGAGCTGAGGTTGATTGTTGATTGCGAGCGTGTTCGTACCTCCTCATCGCTGCTGTCGGCCAAAAAGTCATCTGAATCATCGTCGGCTGCGACAAGTCGCTGGCTTGAGGACGTGGACGTGTCAAGGAGCTGGAAGTATGCAAGCAACAGGCATGATCAGAGGGAAGTTCCACGAGAGCAATAGTAACCCAGGCGAATGATCACGCAAAAAGAGAGTCGGACAAACCGACCAAAGAATCCAGCTGCTCCGCAGTGTCCTCTACTGGAGTCTCGTGGTAATTGGCAATGACGCGTTTGGATGAAATGCGGCGAGGCTGCGCCGTGCGTGCTGCAGCCAGTTCACTCAGTGCCGATGAGGCCCTGCAAGGAGGGGCATGCAGTGAGACGGCATGGGTGGGTGGAATTGATTCAAGTGGTTGCAAGTTTTGCTTGAAACATTTGCTTGATACATGATCCCCACATACGTTGAGACATGGATTTGGCGAGACTGGGGGGCCCGCGCGGGGCTGGAACGGGTTGAAGAGGGGGGTGAGTATGCAGGAGAGGTGCCAAGCGCGGCGGGCTCGGTGGGTGCTTGCTGGCGCAAACGCTACCACACAAAATAGCAACGTACATGCCGGGATGTCAAGTCAAGTGAGCGTGTCACGGCATCCAAACTACACGCAACCAGGGATGCCATACCTCAGCACGTTGTCGCTGCAGCTCGTCCAAGGGTGCATCGGGATTGTGGGTGGAAATCAAATGGGGAGCATCGTAGCTGCGATTTTGACGTGGGAAAAAAAAGCGCGGTTAGCCGAGGCGCACACCAGCGACGGGATACCGCTATCTGAGCTCTTGCGTTGACGGGCGCTCGGATCAAAACAGCATCATCAGCACTCCTTGTCAGCACGCCTGACCTTGGAGGCGCGGTGTTTGCGGGGGTCGGCATAATGACGGGGGGGGCAATAGCTGCATCGTCAACACTGCTCGGTTGACGTTGGAGACGAAGCTGCTGGCGCACCGTTTCCCGGGCGGCCACTGCGGCACTGCTGGCATTGCTGCCACCTGTGGCTCGCCTGGGACTTTCTGCTGCACTGCACGGTGGTAGCAGGGTATAACTGTGAGGCAAGCGAATCGCTACCGATACGCAGCAGCCCCTTTGGAGGTGAAGCGCTTTGACTGCAGGCTAGAAAAGGACAAGGGATTATAAGAAGCATTTGAGGAAAAAAAGGAGATCGAGGCATACCTGCGTCCGGCTACCGATTTTGCCGAGGGGAAAGAAGCCACCCTAATTGAAAAACACAAACAGGAAAGAATAAAACGGCTCGTGTGAGGCGACATAGGGGCATGTGACTCTCGATACATGGACGGGTGGTCACTCGATGATCGCACTCTTCATCCCCGATGGTTGGTGCAATCATGCTGGTGATGATGTTGTTGGAAAGATTGAGCCGGGTCAAATGCTCCAATACAAGCCCCTACACCAGATCGCAGAGTGAGCTTGCTTTCTGATGCAAATTCAAACGGGAGTGGCCGAACGAACCTTGTACAGCCAATGATTGAGGTTTTCAATCTGATTACTGGAAAGATCGAGAACTCGAAGACCGAGCGTGAGCTCTAGACAGTGGGGGTCGACACCGGATATCCTAAGCGATCCGAGCGGCAGCCGGATAGAAAGAGTTGAGTCTGCTGATTTGCACCCCCAGCGTTCAAGGTCGTTGGTTCATGTTCTTACTCATTGTGCGAAATATCAAGACTACGCAGGCTGTGCCAGGGCCGCACGACCGTATGGTGTTGTGCAAATCGCGAAATTTGAGTTGCTCGCCAAGATTCTGCTTGACTACGCGACGGCAACGCAAGCGGATGGCAGTGTAAGGTGACACAGCAGGCGCGGACGCGAGGTGTCTCCATGAAAGCGGGCGGTCTGTTGGGTAGAACTATGCTGATGGCAGCACGCGGAAGGGCCGATACCAACCTGGAGTTGGCTGTGCTGGGATCCTTGTGTCGTGTTGCAATGGGATCGCGCAACAGTTGCCGCATGTTTGATAGTTTGGCGTGGATGCAGCTATTCGGATGACGTCGTGAGGGTACGCTGGCAGGAACCCAGAATGCTGGGTTCTTAACCACGACCGGTGCTTGAACCAAGGTATGCTTACCGAAGAGCCTCAAGATTGCTGTGCACGGCGCTCAAGCCACGCAGCTTACTGCCGAGGTGGTGCGAAAGCTGGCGTGGACCAAGAGGCAGGGATTGAATGAGTGAGCCGAGTGTCCATTTCTGAGAGCGGCTGCACACGAGTCGGTGGCCCCACCTCCAGGATGTGCAGGGACCCAAAGATGGAAAGGTCGATGAGCGTACTATCGATGGGTTGAACTGTGGGGATACAATCGCAGCCGATCGGTCAAATCTGGCAGAGTCTGGTGAAGGCTCACAGCAATGGTAACGGCCCAAAGTAGAACCCACCATCCTTTGGGCCTATGCTCGGATCGCGACGAGGATGGATGCAGACGTGCTTGACCTTTTGAAGAAACTCATACAGGAAGGGCAAATCGTCTGGGTTTCCATACGTGCTGGGGTCGCTCGTCATGCGGCTCTTGGGCACAACCGCATCCATGGGCAGCAGGCGTCGTCGGGCAGCACAGCGACACTGATTGGGTGTGAGGCGAAAGGGTGTCTGTTGCTGCAAAAGCTCGTGGGAGTGTCGGCGAAAATGTGCAGAGAGCTTGGCGGCCACGGCCACAACATCATGCTGATACACTTCGAGAAACTGAGCGCGGTGCGGGTGGCACGGCACGTGAGAAGTGATCGGGACCAGTTTGGAAAGGTCGCTGCCGGCAAAACAATGAGGCAAGGCAGAACAGAAGAAAGGATCAGGCATACCTTGAGTAGGGGTACGGCAAACGCTAGGTCTTCATGGCCGTGGATCAGGCGTTGAAGATAGGCTTGCAAGGATTCTCGGCGCGCGAGCACCACACTGGCCGAAAGACCTCCTGTAAGCGTGCATGACGTGGGGTTGCGGGTAAGATTCAGACCAAGATGGCAGAGCAAAGAACATTTTTGGTGAGTCGTCAAGAGGAACAGGATGCGCGCAATGGTTGGACTCACCCGTGAGACGCTTGGCTGGCAAGAGGCTCTTCTTGACGAGTTTGAGGCGGAGGAGCTGCTGGTGCAGCTCATTAAACTGGCTGAAGCGGCGAACCAGGGTCCACTGTTCTGAGGCCGTCGCCACAGCAATTTCATAAACCTGTTTGAATTAGGTGCCAGTGCAACAGAAAGAGTGAGATATGCCTTTGCAATCAAGGCGCTCTGCCACGCAGTATGGCTCGGGCCACAAACGCACGACGTGGGGGCTCGGAAGGGATCGCATGCTCGTTGAAATGATGGATATGTCGCGCACGCGCATCTCTTGTCGAAACCGACGTTCTTCTTCATCTAAACAGCCATTGCAATCGTGAGTTGGCCATCAAGCTCCTCTCTCTATCAAGCCCTGGCCTTCTTCTCAGTGCAAGCCATCGCCTCTCCAGAAAATTTGGCCAGCCAAATCGTAGGCTTCCTCCCCGCCCGGCCCCCGCGGCCCGTCATTCGTCATAGATCAAGCCTCAACGCATGCAAGAGCCAACCACACCCCCAGCACAATCTCATACTTTGCATAGATTGTGGTGTCAACCCCCATCCTCCACTGCTGCCACCACCGCCGCCGCCTCCACCGCCGCCGCCGGCGGGCAGGGCGTCGCTCAACGAGGTCATCTCGAACAGAAAAATAAAATAAAATAAATTTGAAAACCAAAAAAGTTGATGACGTTGTTGTAGCTCTGATTTAGAAGTAAAATACTTTATATTTATAAGGCAGAGATGGCCTCAAGCCGGATAATGATAAGTATAATAATACATGTAATAGGAATAACAGCAACCCCATTGACTGTGGTGCTCTTCGAAAGATGCGCGGCATGCATGCGGCTGGGCGCTGGGTCAGAGGCGTGAAAGTGGCTCTCGGGGATGAGAAAGGAAAAGAGTCGACTTGAAGGAGCGTTAGAATATTGACGCGTGCCATTCATCAACAAAAGAGGGGGGTGGAGGCGGTGTTACCAGATGGTGAGTGGTAGAAAGCCTCTGCAAGTTGGAGCACCACAGCGGCAGGGCTTGGCGCTCAAGGCCAACTCGGGGGCCGTAACGTGGCGTTTGTGACGTGGGGCGCCCGTGTCGGTATCTGCAGGTAATGTGGTGGCAATTTTGGCGCTTGGTGGCGCGCCGCCGTAGTCAAAGGTGAGCTCCGTCTCCGCAGGAATGTCGGTGAGGGCGAAAAAGGCCAGGCGTGGTACAAAGCCAAGCCGAACGGGCCGCAGCTCAAGGTTTGGCGCACAGCTGTGATTGATGAAGCGTGTGAGATTGCCGTACTCTTTGGCATCGACCGCCGTGGTGAGAACGCCGCGTTGCGTGTGCTCGCGCAGAACGAGAAGGTAGGTGTGCACGGGACTGACTGCGTCTGCAGCAGAATCTCGGGCTCGGGCGGTGGCAACATTCACAAGCTGGCCGGTATAATGCCCCACATAGGTACCGACGGGGATGCGAGTGCCGGTTAGGAGCCCATGTCCCCGCTCTGAAGTCCACACGAGACGAATATCCAGCGCCGTCGGTTGTTGTGTGGTACGGCCAGCACGGCATGTAGCTACGTCACAGGCACAATTGTCGTTGCACTCGTAGTAGCGCGCTCGTCCATTACAAAGGCACGAACAGGTCTCCGGCGCACAAGGCCCCGTGCAACTGCAGCCCGAGTAAACATTATTCCGGCCCTGCAAGCGAGCAGGCAGCATCACTTCGTCCACGCTCGTGTAGGGTGCCGGTGTCGGCATTGGCTGCGTGACAGCATTCCCATCATCACCTTTGCCGGCCTCGCTGCCCCGCACCACCTGGTCCATGTCCAGCTCAATGCAAGACGACTCTTCCCCTCGCCTTGCACCGACGCCTGCCCTGCCCCTCCCCGTCGTCGTTCTCGCCGCCAACTTGTGAATGCCACACGACGTGACATCAAAATGATGACATTGTTATCTGACATTCTGACAATGAGCTGATCTGTCTGACAATGATCCAAGCGATGCGCGTCGATAGTTTCGGCGATGTCTCGGCGGATGGGTGAGAGGACCTTGTCACCCTCTATCACCCTCGGATCGATGGTTATACTGGCAGTTTGTTTGATTGCGTGCCACCGCCGCTCCGGTATGGTCTGCTTGTCGACGCTGACATGTTGTTATGATGCTTCGCATTTCATCTGCCGTGGAACATTGCGCGTGACCGTTGTTTAGGGAAGTGGTGGCTGGTTTGGATTCTCATTTGGGTATCGACATCAGACGAGTAGAACAATGCCAGAGCCGTGTCGGTCACGGTGATAGACGCACGGCGAATGAGGATACAATGTCATGTCAAGCATAGCGAACACTCTAGGGACAACAACTCCAGAGCAAAGGCACCGAGGCCAAAGCAACAAACCCGAACAGCATGCCCAAAAGCACAAAGTGGAGGGTGGCCTGCAATCATATGAGCATTCCCATCATCAAAAAAGAAAATTTAATGGCCCTTAGCAAATGAATTTGTTGTGGTGACAGAATTGGCCTTGATTCTGCAATTGTGAGTGGATCACCGGTCGACGAATTCGTCTCTGTGTATCACATATTGACGGCCGTCCCACGACGCCCGGGCACGAATGGGTTGCTGTGTTCGGTCACAACAATCAGCAGCAGCGCAACTCACGGCTTTTGGAACTCTTACGACTTGATGCGACCACTGCTCGCACACTGCCCCACACATCATGCGGAGCGTCATCTGACGTGGTCGCCGTGTGGCTGTAAACGCCATCTGTCTTATAATGGTGGGTGGTTCTCGTGATTGGGTGGTACAGGCGCGAGCAATGCTCTCGTGTATCACGGTTCCCACACACTCTCACACAGAGCCGCCCACCAACGCCCTCTGCCTCTATGCCTGCCTTGAGCCGAGATCCCCCTCTGGTACAATCAAAACAAACCCCCTCCCCCCCAAAAAAAAGAAACGCCACACTCGACGGCTTGTGGACGGAAGCGCTTTGACGCTGACCGCCTGCCCTCACCTGGGGGCTCGAGCCGCCTCGGGGTATTTTCCCCCAAAGCGCCCCGTGGTTACCTTTCTCTTTCTACTTTGAGTATCATCACCCGGCTTCATACTCATGCGTGTGCTACACCCAGTGCGTCGGCTTTGCCGGCGCCCGCGATCGTCGTGCTCAAACAAAACATCAATGTTGCTGCTGGCTGCCTTTGTGACCCTGTTGGCTCACATCGCCCAAGGCTTACCCGTGACGGATGACGCCATGGCAAAACTGCTGGGATCAAACAGCACCCATTTTGTGCGCGAAATTTACGGACAGCGGCACGCCATCTTCCCTGCTCCGCTCGCGCCCACGGACAATTGGCTCGCTCGCGATCCGCTCTTGAATTCGTTTGCGGCCGAGGCCGATCTCAACCGATCGCTGGCCACACTGGTCAACCTTTACGGACGCAGCCAAGATGCAATCGCTTTTCGTGACCGTCACGCTGCTAATGTACCACTTGATACACTCCTGGAGCGCGTGTCCTTGGAACACCTCTACGACTACCTCGTCCAGCACGGCTATTCGGTGGTGATCCGTGAAGAGTATTTTCCCACATACACCCAAACAAGCCTTGAAGAGCTGATTCAGACGGCTTTTGGCACCTCGACCGTCACCTCGCATGTGTATCTCTCGGGCAGCGAGGCTCATGCTCTCAACCCCCACACCGATCCGTATGTCATCCGGGCACCTTGAACGCGCTTGAATCACCTTGACCCGCAATTAACCCTGGTCCCCCAACGTGTTGATAGTTACGACGTACTGGTCCTGCACCTGCATGGCCAGAAGCATTGGACCGTCTGTCATCCGTTGGATTCCAGCCCCGAGTGGGCCGATGCGTCCCAAGCTCAGCTGGCCCAGCTCTTTGAGATCCAGCGCAAGAGTGTCGACGGTCAGGCCAATGCTTTCACCGTGTGGTCTTTCGCATCACGTCCTTGAAAATCGCAGCTGACCTCTACCCCACCATTCTCCATGTGTGTGTTAGGCTGCACAAATTTTGACATTGCAGAGACGGACAAGATGCGCTGCGAGCATTTCACCCTCAGTCCAGGCGATGTACTCTACCTGCCAAAGTCCACCATCCACTTCGCCACAACATCGCCCAACACAACTACCGCGCATATCACCTTGTCCTTGGAGCGACAGGGCCAATCTTGGATTGATCTCGTCCGCCGTGCATGTGCGGTCCTTGACAACCAGGCTTGCACCGTTATCGAGAGTACCCTTGCCTCGCTAGAGACTTCGCCCTCTGGCCTCCGCTGGCTTGAGCTGGCCACGTTTCCCACGGACGAGCCGTGTCAGATGGCCCAAAAGCGCCTACTTGGTTTCGAAAAGGACTCTCTGCGTACGCTCGTGGCCCAGGACCCACAACTCAGCTTCACCTACGTGACCTCCAAGGATATCTTGACCACCCTTCAGCGCTTGGCCAGCTGCACCGCCTCTTTGGGTTGGGATTCGCGAGAACGTGAAGTAACTCTTGAGGGCCTTCTCACCAACCCAGCAACCCATTACGACGTACGCTCCGCACATGCTTGTGTTCGTCTTGGCGACTGCCGAATACGCGCACTCACAATTGACCCATCGGCAGATTGTCGAACGTCACCGCCGCTCGGCTCCCTGGACGGCACCCGGCAATTCTCTTGGTGGCTCTTGCAATGGTTGTGTCTACTACGAGTGCACGTATGTTCAACACGTTGCATTTTTTTTTTTTTTTTTGCTTTGCCAGTCGGGCGGCCACCTCACGCTATTTCAAAATGCTACTACTGCAGTAATGCCTGCGCCAGTAGCTGCAACAGCTATGTATGTCTTTTTTCAAGCCAAGCTGCAGAAAAATAAGCAGGCGTCAACTCATCAGCGTACCTTGGCTCTCGCCAAATATAGGGCTGCAATGGCGGTTGTGACAGTAGCTGTGACAATAGCTGCAGCTTTTGGGTACGCCAAGGCACACCAGAGGCTTGTCCAATCACTTGAAATGATATTGTCGAGCTTTATTGTATTCATACTGACCCCCGGCGCCTCTTGCTTTCCTTTCATAATTAGGGAAACAGTTGCAATAGCGGGTGGGTATTTGGACCTCTTGAAAGTGACTAAGGTCTTAACTTACTTTGAAACCCCGCGCGCCTGTGACAGTTGTGACAGTAGCTGCGATGACTCATGCTCCACCAACTGTGCCACCTGCACGGGAGGCTGTGTATGTTCTATGTGTCCAAGTTGCCGGCTTGCAAAGCACGTGAAAACGAACAATGACTGCCTCCACCACCGACTGTTCGCCATGTTACGAATAGAACTCGGGCAAGACGCGATGCAGCTCCTGCAATTGCCGCGCTGGCCACTACTTTCAGGGGGGTAACAGTCTCAACATTGCCACCAGCGGGTGTCGAGGTAGGCGCTCGTGAAATTACGCATGTCCTTTGCATTTCATCATCACGACTCAATGCACCAGATCTCTCTCATCTTCTGAACAGATTGCACAGCTGGAAAATATCAAGATCAGACAAGCCACTTGTCACTTTCTTGCAAAAACTGTGCAGCAGGCACATACAGTGGTAGCACGTCGCGCACAAGCCCGTGTTCAACCTGCCCCTCGGTGGGTAGTCGTGGAACAAAAGCATTCCCTTCCAATGCTCGAGAGTGTGATCATTTTCTAACCACCTGTTATTGTCAACACCTTGCTTACCGGGGTTGACGATTGGTTTTCTTCCAGGGTACCTTTCAACCGTCCACGGGCGCCACATCATGCCTGTCATGCTCCAGTAGCGGCACCAAGTGCAACACGGGTCGCTACACCACAGGTTGTGCAGGCGCTTCCGCTGGAAGTTGCACGGCATGTGCAACCAACTACTATCAGTCTCAAAACAGTGTATACAAGACGGCCTGCACACAGTGCTCTACTTGCAATGCCGGTCAATCCTACACGTGCAACGCCAACTCAGGACTTGCATGCACGGTTTGTGTTGCTTAGAAAGAGTGAACAATACTGGCACAGGTGACAGCCTCACCCTTGCGCGCTTACATGATCTGGTCTCTGTAGGCATGTGGAGTGGGCACATATCAAGCTTCCAACGCCCACCGCAGCACCAGCTGTTTGGCTCAAAACACATGCGGAGCAGGCTCTTATTTTTCGGGTAACATCTTCTCGGCCGGCTCGTGCACCACTTGCAGTTACGGTACCTACATTGCCACCTCTGCCCACCGCACTACCTCGTGCACGCCGTGGCCCACCTGTCCGGCGGGCACCTTCAAGTCTGGAGCCACCACATCAAGTGGTGGCTCGTGTGCCGCATGTGGCAGTGGAACTTTTCAAACTACAAACAGTCACATCCTGACGTCTTGCTCTTCTTGCGCCGCCACGGGCAAGGTCTGCGGCACTGGCCAGTATCAATCGGGTTGTGCTGGTCCATCTGCTGGTGCCTGCTCCTCCTGCCCAGCCAACACCTATCAAGCCTCTTCCTCGCACCGCCTGGCCAGCTGCACAAACTGCAGAACGTGTGGCAAAGGCCAGTATCTTGCCAATTGCGCTGGTGCCACTGGCCCGGGCATTTGTCAAGTGTGCAACTCAGGCACCTATCAGAGCCAAACTGCACACCAAGAACGCACCTGCCCATCCTGCGCTTCCTGCAGTCCGGGCTATTATCGTGACGGTTGCGGTGGTGAAAGCGCAGGAACCTGCGTTGCCTGCGCGAGCGGATTCTACCAAAGCCAGCAGGTCGGACTGCGTCAGCCTCTTTCCAAGCCCCGCATAGATCAAGAATCCGCCTTCTCACACCTTGAATGCCTCTTTTGTGCGTATGTGCTTTCTCCACTTGTCCTCCTCTGCTTCTGCCCCACCACAATCGCAGACATACGCTACATCTTGCTACCCATGCCCTGGCTGCCCGAGTGGCTACACCCGCACTGGCTGTGGGGGCTCCGCAGAGGGCACCTGCGTGGGTCTAGTCTGCCCCGCTTTGCCCGCAGTCAGTAGCGCCGTGCTCACGTACAGCAATTCAGAGCGACGCTATCCCGTTATCGCAACGTTTGCGTAAGTGCACCTGCCGGCTCGTTGAGAGGCGTGTTGTCAGTCAGGCTTGCCTCGCGAGTAGCCTCATGTCGTTCCTCCTGTGTTGATCTTGATCCTGTTCCAGCTGTGTTGCGGGATTCGAGCAGACCGGTGGGGATGCAAGTCGCTCGTGCACACCGGCGCTGACCTGGGCAGGAGCAGAAATCATTTGCACCCGTGTCTCTTGTGGGGACCTGCCCGCGCTCAGCAATGGCTTTGTGGACACGAGCGGTGGCGTTGATTTTGAGAGCGTGGCCACGTTTTCTTGCGATGAGGGTTATACCCGAAGCGGCCCGGCGAGCCGCACCTGCCAAGCCAGCGGCGAATGGTCCGGCTCCGCGCCCATGTGCGTGGCCTTACCTTGCCCATCCCTGCCCGTGTTTGCTCATGGGTCGGCGACTAGCTCGAGCAGCAACCCGATCGTGGGTGCGACCCTCACTTACGCATGTGATGCCGGCTACACTCTTT
>NW_001865051.1:988372-990681 GCF_000002865.3 Monosiga brevicollis MX1
GCTGCGCGGGTGTTGTTGGGAACGCAACAGTCACATTTCAGGCGGTCGATGACTGCGGTAACATGGACCAGGCCAATGCCACAATTGTGCGCCGCGACACAACACCGCCCGTGTTTGTTGAATTCCCCGATAACGTTACCGTTTCGTGCAGCGCAGCCGAGCCCACCAATTTTACCGTCGCTGTCACCGACATTTGCACAGGGAATGCAACCGTGGTGCTTGCTCAGACTTGGACCGAGCCCAGCGCAACCTGTGCTCACGCATACACGGTGTTTCGCACCTGGACGGCCTCGGATGTCTGCGGCAACAAGCTGAACCTCACACATACCGTGAACGTTGTCGACGAGACGGCCCCCACGCTGCCCAGCGGCGTACCCACCACGGTCCTTGAGTGCAACGCTGACTCAACTCGAGATGACGTCACAGCCCTTTTGGAAGCGCATGTCAACATTTCAGCAGCCGATGCGTGTGGTGGTAATGCCATCACCTGGTCCTTTGATGCTCTCAACCTGTCTTCGACCCTGACCGGCAACTACTCAGCCCAGCTTTACGCACATGATGACTGCGCCAATGTGTTGCCTGTGGCGGCCCCGATCAGTATTGTGGATACCCAACCGCCGGTGCTCTCCAATCTCTCCGTGGCCATGGCCTATGAGTGCGATGCAGTCCCGCAGACCGAAGACGTCGTCGTCCGTGATGCCTGTGATACCAATGTGCAAGTGGTTTTTGGGGACAACATCACCCAGGGCCAATGCCCTCAAAGCTACACCCTGGCCCGCACGATCTGGGCCACGGACAATGCTGGGTGGCAAGACAACTTTACGCAATTCTTGACCGTGGTTGATACCACAGCACCACAGTGGGTTGCCCCACCGGCCGACGTTGTGTTTGAGTGCGATGGTGCAGGCAATACCGCCAACGTGACGTGGTGGTTGGAATCCTTTGGCAATGGCACGGCCCAGGATGCCTGCTCAAGCAACGTGACCTGGCAATCAAACGGCGCCAACGCCACCTGGTCCCAAGGCTGTGGTCAGACGCTGGCAACCTCAGTTCAATTTAGCGTGCAGGATGAGTGTGGCAATGTTCGGACGCACACCGCGTCTTTTGCTGCTCTCGACACCCAACCCCCCGTGCTGTACTGGGCCAACACCACCGTTGCGCCTGTGTCGACTGCAGCCCCTGCCTCGATCACGGGCGCAAGCACGTCAAATACGAGCTCGAGCGCGTCGACCACGACTGGGCCGGCCGCCACCTCAGCACCGGCTGGCGATGAGCCAGTGTACTTGGTCGGCCCACCGCCCAACATGACTCTGGAATGCATCGGTCGGGCTGGCCTTGAGCCCACGCGCCCTGATCCGTATATGGTGATGGCACGGGATGTGTGCTCGGGTTCAGAATATGACGTTGCCTACGAGGAGACGCGACATGATGGACACTGCATGGGCCTCGTACGCTACGTGCGGGCGTGGACCGCGGTGGACAGCTGCTCAAACGCTGGCACCATGTATCAAACCGTTGCCATCCAGGATACCACCCCTCCTCAAGTGCAGAGCCCGCCCCAGGATCTCCAATTGGAGTGTGATCGCGAAAGCTCTGCTGGCCAGCTGCAGCAGTGGCTCGACGCAGCCGGCTACGGGATAGCCGAGGACACGTGCTCGGACGTCACTTGGAGCCACAACCTGACAGATCCAATGACTACATTCCACGCATGTGAAGGGATGAACAGCATGGTCGTGCGCTTTACCGTGACTGATGACTGCGGGAATGCCGCCCATGCTTTTGCCACAGTGAATGTGGTCGACACGCAAGCGCCCATCATTACGGCCATGCCCCCCGCGCACACCATCGAGTGTGACTTGGCTAGCCAGGATGCACAAATTGAAGCCTGGCTGCTCCAGTCTGGTAACGCTCTGGCTGTCGACGGATGCAGTGATACGCTCTCACGCAACTATACCTCCAGTCAGCAAACCATGTGCGCCAATACCAAGGTTGTGACGGCCAATTTCAGCTTTACGGACACCTGTGGCTGGCAAGCCAGCGCCTTGGGTACTTTGAGCGTGCAAGACACGGTACCGCCCACCATCATCCTACGCGGATCAAATGCCACCACCTCGGAAGCTGGTTTTGCGTGGCTTGATCCGGGAGTGGAAGCGGCGTTTGATACATGCCAGGGCGCCATCAACATTAGCATCGTGCAACGTCAGCACAATGTTAACATCTCCACTCTAGGAGAGCAGGCGATCGAGTACGCAGTGGCCGATGACTGCCAAAACACAGGCAGTATCGTGCGACTCGTGACCGTGCAGGAC
>NW_001865051.1:991620-1010866 GCF_000002865.3 Monosiga brevicollis MX1
ACCCTGATGTATAGCCTTTTGGCGAAATAAATTCATGTGAGTATCGAGGAGGCCTTCTGCGTGTCTCACCTCGCATTGCTTGGGGGCTCGTAGAACATGAGTGACTTCCGAACCGGCGTTGTCAACCCTCTCTGTAAGTCAAAGAAACTGGAGCTTTCCATAGCGCATGAGATTCGTCGCACTTGTGCACCACCCTAGAATGTTCATGCCTTATGTTTCTGGCTTGGCTTGGCCCGGAATATGATAGATGGCGGGATAGATGAGGCCCAGGGAGCTACCTACGATGATGCTGACGCTGATGGGGACGGCGACTATCAGGACGTGCATCAAGAAGCTTGGGAGCAAGCCAATGATGAGGATTTGGAGGCCGATGGCATGTACTCGGACATGTTCAATGAGCCAGATATTGGGGAAGATGAGAGCGGTTATTTGGATGTGGGCGCGGACGCGCAGAACTTTGAGGATGTAGAGCAGCCGGGATTTGGATTTGATGCTTTTGACCCGAATGATGGCTTCGATCAGAACGGGTTTGACGATTCATACTTTGAGGCCGATGGCCTTGATCAAAGCGGTAACGCCGATGAATATCTCGAAGCCGATGGTTTTGAGCAAGAGGACGCTGCCTTTGACGATGAAGCTGATGAATGAGTGTACCTTGCCACCGATCGGAGAATCAAGACCTTTGGTCGGTTTGATTTTGTACACTACTTGAGGCGATTCGCAACGCCGTTGAGCATGCCACGAAGTGAAGTTGTCAAAGTGGTGCTCGATTTCTTGAGATGGTGTCTTCATGTTGGTTTCGTTTTGTTTCCACCCTCTCGTCTCTTGTCGATATCATGATAGAACTGTGTGGTCTCGTGGTTATGCGTGAGGGCTCTTTGTCGATGTCTCTTTTTGTTTCGGGGCGACGGGGGACGGATTGGGGAGGGCTCACCGAGTCTTGTCAGTTTCGTTTCGCTGGTTTCAGTTGAACTCTTGGTTTTGGCTTTGGTTTTTTGATTTTGTTGTTTTTTTATTTTTTTTTTGACACTGTGGCTACAATGGGCGTGCGCCCTTTCCCGGCAGCCCTGTACCTGGAGCTTTCTTGTTGATATATAAAATGCGAAAGGTGTGAGGTTGAATGCACGCACATTTGTGCACACACAATTGAACGCTCGACAAAAATTCTACAACGTAAAAACGAGGGGCACTGCCCGAAGAGGTAAAATAGGAGGGAGCTAGGTAGATAGCACGCCAATAGTCAATCAAGCCAGCCAACGCTCGGCGTAGTGCATGAGCTCGAAGGCAACCTGTGAGGAGATTCAACAAGAGCGGAGAGGTGGCACATCAATACAAACGCGGCGGGAGGCAACAAAGAAAAATAGAACGAAAGCCAAAGGATTTGCTCTGACTAATATATGGCGCACCTCGACTGTGATGAGACCAATAATACCCCATTCAAGCAGCGTGCTGTGGCGCTCGCTCAATGTAATGCGCAGCAGCTCGGCAAGTTCGCTGTGGTAGCTCACCCGCTCATTGCATAGTCTAATTTTAGAGCCAACAAAGCCGGTCAATTTGTTCAATGGCTTCGTCTGCACCAGAGGGGATGCGGGACAAGTCAAGCCAACCTTCGCCGTGCCTCAATGTCCAAAAAGCGGCAGGCACTGTCAAACAGAACCTCAAGTTCTTCGCGGTCCCAATAAAAGTCGCTCAGTTCAGTCGAGCGATTGAGGCTAAGGAGTGGACCATGCGATGAGCATGCAGGATGATGACTTGGCAGAGGCAAATAAAAAGCCAAGTGCCATCAGTTGCAAGGGCAGTTGCTTACTTGTGCCTAAGGCTGAGGAGCTCCCCGTATAGCTGCAGTACCGTGGACCGGGATATCCGCAACTCACGACCTTCCTTGATATCATTTGTGATCCATTCAATCTGATTGTACCAAGACAAAATGCACGAGACGTAGTGGGTCAACAAGGAGCTGTTGGCTGGCCATTGGCCGGGGTGAGGGAGCCAACCTTTTGAGCAAACGTTGCCAATTCCGTTTCCAAAATGCCCAGCTCTATAGAGAGGGCTACGGCGTGTGACACTGCAAATTGTTCGAGAGATCGATCGCCAACCTGTAGCGCCACGATGAGCATCAAGCCAAAGGCAATATGGCCGGCAAAATCGTATTTTTTTTTTTTCTTTTGCTGTCTCCTTTTTTTCTTTTTTCGTTTGCAACCGACAACACAAGGCATCTCACGGCCACTATATAATCTTACCTGGGCATCCTCGGAGCTGTGGAAAGCGAGGTAGTCGTGCTCGTGCTGGGTCTAAGCGCCATCAATGATCGTTTCGGTCCAAATGCATGCGCAACATGAGGCCTCCTTGCCATTGGTGAGGGGCACGCACCAAATCGGCCGGGAAACCATGCAACGAACTGTTGGAAGATCCTGATCTGCAAGATGGATGAGGCCTTTGCGCAAGAAGGAACGTTGGCCGCCATCGAGGGTGTAGAGCAGAATTTCGTGCTCTTGTTCCGCAAGGCGCTGAGAAATGGGGTCGGATTCGACGGCCCGCAATAGGGAAAAGAGAGCACGCAGCACGTTTGGGCGCAGGCCCCAGGCAATGATGGCCCCGGAGGAAAAGATGAAGACGCGCTGGTGGTCGGCATTATTGTCGTAGTTGAGCGTGATGTGACGCACGTGTTGCGCTAGCTCATTCACAAAGGGTGTCTATGCGGAGTAGAGCGCAACCATCGTGCGCAGGGCAGGCATGGGGTAGAGGAGAAAAAAGGCATCAAGGGCATGGTTGAGGTACATCGCGACTCTCTGAGCATGGGAGATGTTCCCGAGTGCAGTACCTTGACAAACATCGTTTGCCTTGCAAGTACGCTGTCCAGTTTGGGCAGGCTATAGGAACGGGCTGTTTTGAGAGCGTGGACCTCCCACGTTTTGGCGCGCGCCTCGCTCTGCAATGCTCGAAATGAGCACAGGGGCATGGCGCCGGGCCGCCAGCGACTGGTCAGAGCGCGCAACATGGCCCAGGCTCAAGCGCTTGCTGCCGTTGGAGCTGAAGGCTACTCTTGGTCTGGGCGTGCCAGCTCTCCAGATCAAGACGGAAGGAACAGCTGCCAGTACCTCTGGCTATGGCTCTTGCAGGCCTGCACAGCAACCCGCACATAGAAAGGTGCAGGACCGTTATAACACAAACCACGAGGAGTTATTGAAGTTCGTCTTCTACCATTGAGCCCCCCAGCTCCCTGCTGGCGCCACGGGCACGACGTACCAGCTCTGAGCAATGTGCGAGCCGCTCCGCGAGTCAATCTCTGAGTCTGTGTGTCCGAGTCGAGTGTCTGTGTCTGAGTCTGTGTCTCTTGAGTCCGTGTCTGAGTCTGTGTCTGAGTGTCTGCGTCTGCGTCTGCGTCTGTGTGTCTGAGTTGTCCGAGCCTGTGTCTGTGCTGCGTTTCTGTGCGCGCTGCAACTGTCAAATGGGCTTTCGTCTGTACTCTCGTGTGTGTGCTCTCGTGTGTGTGCTCTTGTGTGTGTGTGTGGACGAGTGGTTGGATGTGTGTGGGCCGGCTGCTGTCGATGTATCACAGCTTCACCTTGAAGCCTCTAAGGCAAATGGCTTACAAGTGTGGCCGAAGGGCTACGATGGTGTGTAAAGCAAGACGCAAACGTGTGGTGTGTGCTTGAGTGCTACATTGTCTGACATTTTATTGTCAGCATTAATGAAATATGTGATAACATCACACTTTCAAAATGGCGGGAATTTTTGAATTCAACGTCTGACAAGCCATCGATTTAGTTCAGAGTGTGTCAAGTGTCATACTTTTGGCTTCAAATTTCCTCTCTCTCTCTCTCTCTCTCTCTCTCTCTCTCTCTTTCTCTCTCTAAATTTCGGATTTTTCTCTCTCTCTCTCTCTCTCTCTCTCTCTCTCTCTCTCTCTCTTCTTCCCTGACTGACAGGTACGTCGTGTGTCGCTCGCGTCGTCGCGTCCTCGTGTGCTCGTCCTCGTCGCGTTGGGGGACCGAAATGGCATCGTGTGCGCGTAGAGATGTGCACGCAGGGGGGAAAAATGTGGGTGTGGAAAAAGTCAGCAAGCGGGCTTTTTGATATCGTTTGGAATGTACTTGGTGAAAAGGAGAGAGGCAGGCCAATCTTGGAATGTCGGCGGGCGACCAGTGTGCCCTCGCGGCATGGCCCTGTGCGAGCGAGAGCAGCATTGTCTCACCACACTTCTGGCGGTCTTCCCCACCTGTTGCACCAACAACAACAAAACCTACAGACTTTGTTCTGCAGACAAGATCGAACTGCATTGGTCCCGATCGGCCTGGCAAACGGTCTGAATCCCTGTTCCGACCCATGACAGTCAGACGAGCTTGAGATAGTTTACCCGGCCCCACCCGCCACAATGGACGGCGCGCCGTCGGAGGAGAACTTTTCTGCTCTCTCATTGGAAGATCGCTTGACGCACAAGTCCTGGAAAGCGCGCAAGAGTGCTTTTGACGAGCTGAAATCGGCCTTTGATGCCTCACCAGACGAGAACGATGACGTGTTCCGTCACAATGCTTCGGCCATCCTCACGGCCATTCTCGATAGCAACATGCCAGCCCAGGCCGCAGCTCTCGAAGCTGCCTGCAGCTTTGTTGCCAATGCCTCCAAGTAGGTGCATTCCCAAAATTCGTTTGTTTGGTTTTTTTGGTGCCCAACTTTGCAAGGCGTTGCCTCACTGAAAGCCCACAATCATAATGTCCACAGGTCCCAAGTGTCTGGCATGCTGAGCCAGTTGGCTGGTAATGCGGCCAAGAAATGCGTTGGCTCCGTCAAAACCTCCATCCGGGTCAGTTGCTTTTTTTTTTTTTTTTTTTTTTTTTTTTTTTTTGCATTTCAACAGACTCGCACTCGCCCCTGCTCTGCCTCCCTCGGCGGGTCCGATTGGCAGATAGCCTCAACCCTACCAAGCTAGCCGGAAGCTGACACGTAAAATTATGGGGCCCTCGCTTCTCAATTGTAGGACAAAGCTGGAGAAATGCTAGTCGAGGCCGTGAATACAGCTGGCACTGGTGAAGGCGTTGTGGAGCCCTTGGCCGCCGTCTTTGGCGCTCGTCAGCCCAAGACCGCCATGGGTGGATGCGTCGTCCTCAATCTGCTGCTGGAAAACTTTGGCCCCACACTCATCGCCCCAAAGCCCATCCTCAAGGTACGTTGCTCCACCTCACCTTTACGCCAAAGTCCCAACAGTGCGCCACTCTCACGGACCACGGTCTCCGTATTAGGAGCTGGCCAAACCTTTTGCCTCACCCAATAAGGACGTGCGCGACGCGGCCCAAGCCCTGACGGTGACTCTGTATGGTTTTTTGGGCCCTGCTGTTCAGCCTGCCCTCAAATCTCTCAAGCCAGTGCAAGTCTCTGAGATCGAAGCTGCTTGGGCAGACGTCACCCCCGGCGGTGCCAAGCCCCTGCGCAAGGCTGGTGCCCGCCCCACTGCAGGCGGACCTGCTGGTGCAACGGCCGCAGCCGAGGGCAGTGAACAAGAAAGCGAGGACATTGACGAAGAAGCCGCCAGCATGCCGGACGCCTACGAGCTGGCTGAGCCTGTAGAAGCACTGAGCCAACTTCCCAAAAACTTGAGCAGCGCCTTACGCGAGCCCAAGTGGAAAGATCGTCTTGAAGCGCTCGAGGCTGCGCACAAGGTTCTGGCGGTCCCCCGCCTGGCGGACGGGGCCTACGAAGATCTCGTGAATCAGCTGAAAACGGTGGGTGCTTTGCTGGACTGTGATTCGATCGTTCTCACGATGCCAGGGCTGTCAACCATTGGAACTCATGCTCATATGCCTGAATGCAGATCATCGCTCAAGACTCAAACGTAATGGTTGTGGCCGCCGCTGGCAACTGCATCACCGCCATGGCCGACGGCCTGCGAGAGCGTTTCCAACGCTGTGCCAACATTGTACGAAATTCGCCATGGGAACTTGTCAGCGCTTTGATGTGAAAACTTACGAGTCGACCTTTCATCCCAAATTTCACGCGGCAGATTTTTGAAACACTTCTGGAGAAATTCCGTGAGAAGAAGCTCAGCGTTGTCAAGAGCATCCAGGCCGCCGTCATTGCTTGCTTTCGCAGCCTCAGCCTTGACAAGACGGCTGACCCGTTTGTCACCAGCCTTCAGGCCAAAAATCCTGAACAAAAGCAACAGACCGCTTTGGTAAACTCTCAACTCAACTCTGCCTCCAATGTGTTGTTGATGTCCTCGGCTCACGTGGCACTCTTTGTTGCCCTGGCTCTCGCGTGGCTGCGCCATAGTCACTGCAACGTTGCGTCCTCAATGCTGGCAGCAACGCGGCAGACAAAGGCTTCATGTCCAAACTGTGTCCTGCTTTGGTGACCAACCTTGAGGATCGAGTTGCTCCGGTTCGCGACGCCGCCGCCTCTGCTCTGGCTGCATTTTGGAAGGTAAATTTTTATTTTTATTTTTTTCCTCCCGACACCGCAATCCCTTTGTGCTTCGCAATCGGCCAGTGAGCGCAGCCGACTGTACCTGTGAGGGTGTGTACTATGCTTGATGCCTGAGCTTCCTCTTGACCTCGGTGTGGGGGTGAAAATAGGTGGCCGGTGAGCGCCCAATGAAGCCTTATGTGGCCCAACTGGATGACCGCATGAAGGCCAAGATTGAGAAGGAGATGAGCGGTCTGGAAGACACTGCATCCACAACAACGAAGCCCGCGCGTAAGGCAACAGCAAGCACCGCGGCCCCCACCAGTGCCAAGCCAAAGGCCACCAAGGCCACCAAGGCCAAGCCTGCGAGCTCTCGGCCTGCTACTGGTGCAAAGCCCGCCCGCCGCGCGTCCACTGCAGTGTCTTCAAAGGTGCGCAAAAATAATCTGGCGGGAAGCCCACGCCTGTTTTGAGGCGGTGCCAAATTGCGCTCATTTCCCATGCCAAACCCAGGGCAAAACTTCAAACCGAGCGTCTGGTAGTGGTCCCGCCGGTGCGGGTGCCTACAGTGACTCGATCGATACCCCAACAGACGTCACCATGGCTGACGACCAGGTCAGTCTTGCGATCCCGTTGGTAAACCGTCTCAAGTTTAAAGCGGGCTGACTTTTCTTCTTTTTTTTTTCTTTTTGTACTTGCCTCGCGCTTGCTTGTTCAGGCGGAAGAAGCTCTGGGTGGGGTTTTGAAGCCCACCATCATTACTGATCTGAAATCTAGCGTCTGGAAAGAGCGCTTGGCCGCCCTTGATGCGAGCATTCCCATGGTCGGGGCTGCAAGCTTGGGTTCGTCAACAGCCGCATCGCTGCTGAATCCAAAAATGATTGCCGCCCCACCACCTCTCTAACCACGTGGTGCACGTAGGCGAGCGGGAGATTACAGCGCTTTTCAGCCTCCTGAAGGAGAGATCCAAGCAATGGAAAGAGAGCAACTTCCAGGTTGGCCCTGCCTATCCATTCTAGGCCTGACTTCCCGCGTTCAGAGAGTCACGTTCTAGCCATCTTCTGTTGGTGCCCCATGACCTGCCAATGACCTTTTAACGCATTGTCCGCTATTTCCCCGTGCTAGGTGATGAGCCGAATGTTTGAACTACTCTCCACGGCCATCGTGCAAGCCAGTGCCTGCCATCCCGGCTGTGCCCACGATATCTTGCCCGTTTTGACGGAGAAACTTGGTGATCTGAAGGTCTCCAAAGCAGCACGTGAGCTGTGCCAGGCCTTGACCGACGTTTTAGGTCTCAACTTTGTGGCCCTGCGTTTGTGCCAGGCCGCCAAGACACACCGTAGCCCCAAAGTAGGTGTTCTCGTTCAAGGACCTACCGTGCGAAACAACCGTGTTGCCACGTCCAGCCAATACTGATGGAAAATGCGCCTCATTAGGTACAATCGGAAACTCAGCAATTCTTGGCCGAGCTCATCCAGCAACATGGCCTGGCCCTGGCCACGAAGCCTGTTGTTGCCTTCTGCAAACAGGCCCTCGCGCACATGAACCCTGCCGTACGGACAGCCGCCGTCGAGCTCATCGGAACCCTGCATCTCTGCATGGGGGATGGGATTAAGGCTGCTTTCCGCAACGAAAAGCCAGCCATTGTTGAGCTGATTGATAAGCGCTGTGCCGAAAATGCGGGCAAGACTGCACCCACGGTGGCCTCAAGCAAGAGCAAACACGGCGATGAAGATGGTATCGAGGAGGGCACAGATAGCAACGAGGCTGCTGGTGAATCATCGGCCCCTCCGTCCCGCGCTGCCCAAGCAAAGGCTGCTGCTGCTGCTTTTGATGGCCAACGCGTGAGCCTCGCCTCGGTCCTGCCTCCCTCTACCATTGAAGAGCTGGATAACTCCTCGTGGAAGCTTCGCAGCGCGGCCTTGGACGCCATTGGCGCAGCCTTGGATAAACACCCCTATCTGACGGCTGACTTCAACGATCTAGCCCTGCCGTTGGCCCGGCGTTTGGAGGATAGCAACAAGAACCTGATCACAACGACTTTGAACCATGTGGGCCGCATGGCAGGTGCCATGGGCCCCGAAGGCGTCCGTGGCTTTGTTCAACACCTGCAGGCAGGCGTCGTGGGTGTGCTGACAGACCCCAAGGAAGCCGTGCGTGCGGCCGCCATCCAAGCCCTTGATGCATGGGCCGCGCAAGCTGATGTCCAAGTCATGTTCGAGGTGCGTAGGTCATGTCCACCACTACCAGGAAATCTGATGCCGCGATGTTGACCAGCTGGGCTCTCTTTTGCTAGCGTGCACTTCGCGCATTTGTTTCATTTTGGTTGGGTTTTGTTTGTACGTTGGCGTGTTTTTGTTTTCTCTTCAACACATTGCTTTGAACTGACCTTGCTCTTGAACAGAATTGCGTTCCTGCCATGTTATCGGGAAAGCCTCATGGCCAGTCATCCATTATGACCTGGTTGGCATCTCAAATCGATGCTGCTGATGAGGTGCGACATTTCGATGGCTGGTGCATGACAGCCGCACAAGCCTCCGCGTTTCTCTTCCTGCTCTGAATGCGCATAAGATCAGAGAGCAAGATGGCATTGCTGACCGCTGTGTTGACCCGTGCGTAGTTGACGGACGTCAAGGTCTTGGTCAAGCCCACACTTGGCGAGCTTGTAGATCGCAATCAGGATGTCCGTCGCGCAGCACAGACGCTGCTCAACGTAAGTCCACTCGCAGGCGCGTTGTGCTATCCCTTGTGCGCAATGTGCTTGTATTTGCTCCAAGACTCACGTCGCTCTTGTGGATATCAATGCGTTTGCTCTAATTCAGGCCCTGGTCAAAATTATCAAGCCTTCGCTTTTGAAGAAAGCCATCATGTCGCGCAAGGATGGCGATCAGGCCACAATGCTGGCGTGTCTTGACAAGGCAATCGAGCAAGCTGGAAGTGCCGTCGCTAGCACGGCCGCGACGAATGCAGCGCCTGCGGCTGCAGCTGCGCCACAAGCGTCCGCCTCGACGCGTGGTTCCTCGGGCGATACCAAGGTGCCGCGACGCAGCATTGCCAAATCGGACCGCTCCCGTGCAGAAGCCTCACGCAAAAGCACTGCGTCCAAGGTGCGCCTTGCTGATTCGACGTGCTTCATTACCAGCGTCTCCTGGCATGATGCCGACTGCTCATCATGCTGTGGTACCCGATTACTACAGATTGATACGGGACTACAATCAGATGATGTTCGTGAACCACCCCTGTCGACCAGTGCCGGGCGCGCCAGCCGGATGAAGGACATCAAGGCCCACAAGGTACGGTGCACTGTTTGCGTCTTGCTTCCTGTTTCCATATTGGCGCCTCGTCCTGCGACAATGGTGCAGCAGAATGAATGCTCAATCTTAACTCTTACTAGGTGCTCAAGTGGAGCTTTGACACGCCCCGTCCAGAGCATGTGCAGCAACTGAGTCAGCAGTTCAAACCCAGCGTCAGCCGTGAACTGCACAAACTCATGTTCTCTTCTGACTTTAAGGACTTCAACACGGCACTTGACATGCTTATTGAGGTGAGGCCGAACTCTGAGGTGTCAAAGAAGCCTGTCCACACGGATGTATCTCGGCTGATCAATTTGGTTGTGAAATCCCGCCATTGCAGTGTGCTTGCGGCGAGAAGGCGTTCTTCGCAGCAGAAGCCTGCAGTCAGCTTGACCTGCTGCTGATGTGGGTGACGCTGCGGTTTTTCGAGACAAACCCAGCGGTCCTGCTCAAGTCCTTAACCTTCACACATGGTCTTTTGCGGACCGCCAGCGAGCGCAACTACGAGCTGTCCGACTATGAAGCGGCGGCCTTTGTGCCCTACCTCTTGCAAAAATCGGGTGACAAGATGGAACCCGTTCGAAAAAGTGTAAAGGACATCATGCACGCCCTCGAGTTTGTCTACCCTTCGAGCAAGCTATTTGGACGTCTGTTGGATGGCCTCAAGACCAAAAACGCGCGCCAGCGAGAGGCTTGCATGCAAGAGATTGGACGCCTGATTCAAAAACACGGCATGAGCGTTTGCGGTGCTCAGGGTCCGGCCAAGGCCATGAAAACAGTGGCTTCCAACATTGCTGATCGGGACTCGAATGTTCGCAATGCAGGTCGGTGCCAAGCTTTGTCGCTATTTACTGGCCTTTTTTGATACAGATGTTCATATGCGTGGTGTTGCGATGAAACATTGTAGCCTTGACGGTGGTATGCAATGTCCACGACATCATCGGCGACAAGGTGCACGCCCTTATGGGCCAACTCAACGGCAAGGAAAGCGAGTAAGTGTGGCATGCTGGTCTTGCTGCCGTGCTCTTGGAAGAAGGGGAAAAACTGAAGTAGCTCGTGGAACAAGTACAACGCTTGGCCACAATCGACGCTCATGTCGCGCCGTCTCTCAATGTGGCATTGATACAGTATGGTCAAGGAGCGGCTGGAACGACATGCTTCCAAGCAGGAGACGACGGCGCCGGTGGCTGCCGCAGTGACGAGCCAGGTGCCCGTCCGTCGACCCGAGTCCGCGGCTGCCCCTCGCGTTTCGCGATCTACCGCGCCGCAGCCCAAGTCGCGGGATGGTGACTCGAATCTGGGAGCCACAGTCACCTCTGTGGCCGTGACGAAGGGCTTGTTGGACTTTAATTTTGATGAGTTTACCCCTTCGGCTGATCTCAACCCTGTACGCAGCGCGTTCCAACAAGAAAGAGAACTGGCCCTCGTGTCTTGGCTTTGAATTGGGCTGTCTTTGTCCGTCTCAGCAATTGTGTGTGCTTTTTGTCCTCAACCCGTTAGGAAATGCCCGAGTTGTTTGTCCTCCCCGATGAACAGGACGACGCGCTGCCTTCTCCGGGTGCCATGGCACGTGAGGGTGCTTTGCAACGTCCACGATCCAATAGCCATACTCTGAGCCGACCCTCGGTTGCGGTACGCACACGCTCGCCCTGCCCGATTGTCTGCTTGACTGGCCGGCGCTCACTGTATTGCATTTTGTTTTGCGCTGGGCAGGCATTGCCACGCATTTCAATCGCGGGCAACGAGCACGACCCCGTACAGGAGACAATTGACTCGTGCAGCTCATCCGACGCCAACGTGGCAATCCAGGCGTTGAAGACGATGAGCACTAATATGGGACCTCACGTGGCACCCAAGGCAGATCGTGTGCTCTTGGCCTGCCGCGCCCAGCTGACAAACTTTTACACCACCCATTTGGGTGAGAACACATCGCTGTCGAGTGAAGATCAGCAGTCGATTATCCGCTCGTTATTTTTGTTGATTGAGCGTGCGTTTGAGGATGCCGACTTCCGCGCTGCGGTGCAGCCCGAGCCACTGGCCGCGCTTTTGCTTGAAATGATCCACCGCATGCAAGATCCTCGCACGGTTAGCGAGTGCTCCCTTGGTGACTCGGCGCTCAAGACCTACAACGCGACCCTCAATGCCATCAATGAGTTGACGCCGGCGGGAACCATGGTCTCAGCATTGGTGCGCGTGGCTCGGGACACGGTCCTACACAGTGTCGGCGAGACGCTGACCGTAAATAAGATGTTTGCGCGATTCCTGCCCCAAAATGTGGGTGAGCCCTCCCTCTTGGACGAGCTGACCATCATGGAGGAGGCCGTGGTCTTGGGCTCCATTGACAACCTCTTTGCCAAGCATTCGGTAGCTTTGCTCAAGGACCAGACTCTGGCCCATCCATTCCAACGTGCCTTTCGCTGTGTGACGGCTGTGCTCCGCATCATGGTGCACCGCCATGGCATCAAGGTATTGAATCGCTTGACGCGCGCTGACTTGTCTCGCAAGGGCGGAGTGTATTATCTGCTGCGCAAGCGCTTGGCGCGGTCTGACCCGTCATTGACCGAGGCCGACATGGAACGCGAGCTCCCTCCCCCAGAGGCCATGTTTGGTGCACAGCGCGCCGGTGCGCCTGTAGAGCCGAGTATCATGGTGTCGTCAGAGGCCGTGATGGGTACCAACGCCGATGCTCCCGCCTCGGAAGCCGAGGCAGAAGATCCTGATTCAGATACGGCCGCATTCACGCGTGATGAGCAGCGCTTGGCTCAAAACCGTGAAAGCATCATGGTGGAGCTCCGTGGTGGCAGTGCGCCGCGGCACGCCCTGTCAACCTCTGCACCGCATGCAGTCGAGTTGGGTCAAATGATGGATATGATCCAAAGCAAGGATCAGAGTGTCGAAGGTTGGCGCCAACTGAAGGCCTTTCATCTGGCCCACCCCACCGTGGATGTGCTTGCTGCTGCGTCTCACCTGTCCGCGCCCATGCGGCGATACATCAAGCGTCGATTGGATGAGTTTTCTCGCAATCCCTCGGGTGCGGCTCTGCTCTCCATGCCGGGATCGGCTGCCGACGTGTTGCAAAACGTTATGGAAGCACGCAACCAGCTTGTCTCCTACAAGCGCAGCCTGGCCGAGGGCAGCACCACCGAGGCGGAAGGGCAAGAAGAACAACCAACCCCAGCCGCCCCAGAAAAACAGACTGATTCTTTGTCGGGCACCCTGCCGGTTCGTACGCGGCTACTCTTTTGTTTCCTCGCGCCTTTTTTTATCTCGCTTGTTGAAGTGTGCTGCCTCTTTTCGTAACCGCTGACCTTTTGTTTCTGGTTTGTTTTTGCTGTCGCTGGCCTGTGTGCCTCCATTTGCACGCATGTGTCTGTATTGTGAACAGGGCCGTGAGCCTTTGCTGCGGAAGGAGAATGTGCAGGGCAAGGCCGATGGAAGTGAAGACCCTCAGCTTGCCCTGCTGAAGCAGCGACTCTTGCGACTGCGCCAGAAGACGTCCACATCAGCTTGAGATCCCTGTACCTTTTTGAAGCATTGGGTTTGGTCCTGATTGATGTGCTGCTGTGATTGTGTGTGTATGTGTTTGTGTATGTGTTTGTGTGTGTCACAGAGACGATAGAGAGATAGATGATCAGCTGCTGGCGCCACATACCACAGTGGTTTGGTGGCGCATGTTTGTATTTCGTGTGCCCTGCGGCTCCTTCGCGTCAATTGCTTCCGAACAATAGATTTCATTTCTTGGTCTTTTTCAGTTTGAAGCTTGTGACTCGGATACGGTTTGGATGAAATAGGGAAGCCACCTGGCCCTCAACTGTGATTGAGCTGGCTTGGCCTTTGGCTGCTCGTTTTTATCACACATGGCTGCTGGCAACAAACTCTCGCTTGAGAGAGTAAGAGTTCTCCTTTTTGTTTCTTAGTTTGTATGTGTGGGATACATCTTATCAAGAAATGCATGGTGGGTGGTGTGTATCCTACGTGGTGGGAGAGCCGAGAAGAATAAACATCTCGATCCGTGCCTGGCTCTAGAAATGATCTGTCAGCCTCCACCACGGGCCGGGCGGCAACTCTTTCGTCCAAACCCATCGCCTTCTTGTGTTAACATGTAAATTATTCGGCCAAAATTATGAGAAAAATATGAAAAAATTCGGTGCGTCTCACCACGTGCAATGGCTGACTTCTATTTTTTCTTTTTTTCTTCAACATCACGACAAGTCGGCATGGCAGCCCGGACAGAGGTTGCGGGAGCGGCGGCATACGCAGCTGTGGGGGTGGCTGAGTTGCTATGGGATGAGAGTCGGCACCCACTTGGGGCAGGCTGGCGGGTGGTGGCAAAGAAGGAGCTGGCGCCGGGTACCGTGGTGGTGCGCGAGATTGGCTGCGCAGTTGCTGCGAGCGAGAGCGGGGCCATCTGCCCCGTCTGCTTTGATATGCACACAAGCACACAGGAGGAGTCGGAGTTGGCCCCGTGCCGAGCGCTGGCTGCCCGTGAGCAACGCATTTTGGCACCACTGATGCAGGCGGGCCTCTTTGACGAGCTACAGGCGTACGGCGTCGATCGGCAGCTTGTGCTACTCTGGCTACGCGTGATCAATTTGGCCGCGACAACGAGCGATGATTTGCCTGCGCCGGCCGCGGCACGCCTGCAGGCGTGGCGTGATACCCTATGGGGTCTTGCACATCAAGATGTTTCGGCACCCTCAGACACCTGGTTGAATGGTGTCACCATGGCGGCCGTTGTGCTTGTTCAGGGGCTGCCGCCGGCCGTTGTGGCCGCGGCCACGGACTTGCTTCTGCCTCTAGTGCAGCAGTCCAGTCATGGCGAAAGCAGCGGGTCGCTGGTTGAAGTATTGGTGCTGCTGGCTGGCATGCTCAATCGCAATGGCTATTCGGTACGGGCAGCACGCGAGCCCAACCGAGAGACGGCATGGGGGCACTTTCCTGTCATCGCCCTCGTCAACCACAGCTGTCATCCTAATTGTGCAGTGGTATCGCGGCCGGGAGGCGAGCTCGAGGTCCGCACACTTGGGACCGTCCGAGCAGGAGCAGAACTCTTTGTATCCTATGTAGACCTTACCTTGCCGCGAGCGGAACGCCAGGCCCACCTCCTGGCCAGCAAGGAGTTTACTTGCACCTGCTACCGGTGTCAGCATCCCGATGCGTTTCCCCATGAGCACGAGGCGAGCATGCCATCTTGTCCGCAGTGCGGGCTAGCTCTGCGCTGGACACAAACAAGCGCATCGGGCAAGGACGATACAGAAACGGCCACCTGCTACAGTGACGCTGGTGGCTGTGGTGCCGTGGTGACGGCCAGTGCTGTACAGTCACGTCTGACCGAAGCCCGTGAGGCACTGAGTCAGGCGGGGGAACCATCAGCAGTGGCAGACGTGGTAGGTTCGCTCCTACCTGAAGAGCACGCTCTGGTGATGCAGGCCAGGCTGCGGCTTTTCGCTCGCCTGAACAAGGACGAGGCACACCGGGAGGGCGCCCAGGAACAACTGGCAAAGGTGGCGGCAAGTCTGAGCCGCCTCGTGCCGACGCTTTGGCCCGAGCTGCTGGAGTTTGAATGGCTTGCTTTGCGCTCGGCCCACGCGCTTGCGTGTGAGGGAGACCAGTCTGATGCCAGTCGTTTGAATTCTCGTCTCACCGCCCTTCGCTCGCGGGCCGAGCGCATCTTCGGGCTTGGTCATCCCTTTGTCGAGCAGCTGCAGTTTTCTACGTAAAAGGGATCCTACTTGGTTCGGGTGTACTTGTGTTGCAGCGCGTGCTCGTTTGATCCGCCCGTCTTGGGATATGGTGCGGACAATTGAGGCTCCTTATGCGATCTGTGATTCCTGAATTCCATTCCACGTTGCCGCCGAGCCGGCTTGTGCTGGAGGCGGCAGAGCAGGCGCTATATGCTTGCATGTTGTGTCGTGCACAGTCAGGGGAGAGAGAGAGAGAGAGAGAGAGAGAGAGAGAGAGAGAGAGAGAGAGAGAGAGAGAGAGAGAGAGAGAGAGAGAGAGAGAGAGAGAGAGAGAGAGAGAGATATTTTAAATTTTTGAGAAGGAGAGACGTTTTTATCGATTCGATTCGAAGGATGGCGGCGGTGATCTTCCCGCCTGGGGTGGGAGGGTATCAAGGGTTATAAGGATTGGTACTGGGTGTGCGGGGTTGCCACGATGGCAGCCGTAGGCAGGGCGCCTCAGGTACAGCTTGGGGCGGGCGTGTTGATTCGTGTCGCGCAAGCACGCGACCTGCCACGGTTGCGCGAGTACGTTTGGATGGTGATTTGTGGTGCAGGCGATGCGGCCTAGGCTCTGACCTGATGAGGATAACGATGGCGGTCCGCATTGCGTGTAGGCTGCACGAGGCCTTGTTGCCCATCCGCTATCCTCTCAGCTTCTTTCAAAAGGTCAGTTGCCCACGCACCAAGGGTTTCTCAACGCCAGTCACCTCACCAGCATGCCTCCGCGGCAGCTCGTCGTTGGACAGCAGCTTTCCACGTTGGTGGCAGAGGTTGGAGGCGTCGGCATCGTGGGCTTTCTCAGTTGCTCCTACCGTACACGAGAGACGGTGGAGCGTGAAGGAACGGTATGCGCCTCATCTTGCTCAGACCCGACTGCCCTCAAGGAGGTGTTGTCTGGAATCTGCAGAAGACTGCCACTTACCTGCGAGCTTGTCGTTGGGCCTCAGCCCCTGTCCTTACTACCCAGGGGCTTCACGACGGCTGCCTATATCATGACCTTTGGCGTGGATGACCCTTGGCAAGGACAGGGCATAGGTGCGTCTGGGTAACATTTTCGATTGTGTCCAGCCATCGCGTGCCGAGTTGTGACCCCCCGACTGTCTGTCACCTCGTGCAGGCTCGAGGTTGCTAACTTCTCTCTTGGAGCAGCTGGAAAAGGACGCGTTCGGTATGCTTGGGCCTCTTCCCATAAAATCCACCGGGCAAAACTGGGTACTGCGCCTTTTATGACCATCTATCTGTGCTGCCTTGGGTTTTCATTCCCTGCTAGCCTCATTCCTCTACCTTCATGTGGCGAACGCCAACCCCTCGGCCATTCGCTTTTATCAGCGGTACGCCATTCGTGGGCCGCACAACAAAAACCGGCGTTTTTATGGGCATTCTTTTTCCACGAGCTCACTGCTTTGGGCGCGGGCTTGAGCACAGGCGGGGGTTTACAAAGGCTGGGCGCCTGTCTCAGTTCTATGTCAACATGCCTCCAGACCAAGGCGATGCTTGGCTGCTTTATCGCAGCGTTCATGGCATTTGGGCGTGTGTTCCGAGTGAGGTTGACACTTGTCTTCCCGCGGCCTCGGCATGGTGCACCATCATCTAGTACGGCACTGGTTTGTGCATAAGCAGACATTTAGGGCGAGGGAAGGTCCAAGGCGCTGGGCGCTGGAACATGTTTTGAAAGGAGAGAGCGTTTTCAAGAGAGAGCGTAAACATCATAATATGAAATTGACGTGTGCAGGGTACGGTGAGAAGCTGTAGTCTGCGACTCAAGCAAGAAACAGTCTTTGACAATGATCATGGCGACTGATTCCTCTCCGTGCTCGCAAGCAGCCAGTGTCTCGCGCAGCGAGCTTGCCACAAAAACAGGAAACATGATGTTTCAGATGCAGCAACTGGTGTTCCAAGAGCCACTCAGCTGGTGGAGCGGTTGCAGCGGGGTACGGGCACCTCTTCCACGGCGGCAGAGGCGGGTGGGTGGGCAGCTGCTTGTTGGGGCTCCTCGGGCTCATCTTGGCCATCTGGTTCGGGTTCGGCCGCCTCGTTGACGATTGGAGGCTGGTGCATGTAGTTGGCAGCGGTGGGCATAGCTGAAGGCATGGACGAGACGGCGGCGGTCATGTGCTGGAGGTGGCCGGGTAAGGGAACACCGTGCATGGAGCCGGGTCGGAGCATATGTGGCTGCATGATGGCTGGATGATCTTGATGCAGGCTGGAAGCGGGGGCAGTCAGGCTCATCATCTCGTTGCGGAGCAAAGAGATGGCGTGCATGGTGGACGCGTGGCGCTGCACTTCGTTGGACTCAATGTCGCGGAGGTGTGAGAGCAGGAGATCGACATTGGGTTTTGGCACCTTGGGGGAGGGGCTAGTTGTTAGAAGCTGACCATGGGCCATGGCGGGGCCTGAGTCAGGTTGACCCATGTCCAGGTGCACATAGCTGGGGTCGGGGCTGCTCCGATCCGCCTTGCGCTTGAGATTTTTCATGGGACGAAGACATCTAGCAATAAAGTCGGCCCCAAAGATGGCCCAGGGGCACGGCCGCCAAGTGTGCCAATCAGGCAAGCCACTCTTGACTGTGCAGGGCATGGTGGAGCCAATGTGTCGAATGGTTGAGGGAAGCCCGTGATGGCGTTCACAGGCCAGGCAGATGTATCGATGGCGTGAGCGAGTGGCAGTTGGGAGAGGAGGGAGTTCTTGGCTAAAGGGCACGCGCTGCACGTGTTGGTAGAGTGTGATGGCGCGGTTGAATAGTTGTTTGCTGATGGGCAGCTTGTCAAGGTGGCGGCGCACGTGGATGTTTGAGAGGATCACATCAATGTCATGCTTGTTCCAGCACCGGGATTGCTTGAGGAGGTCCAGGACCGATCCATCGGTGACGTGTGGGGGCTTGGCACGCGGAAATTTCTGCAAAGGGGGAGGAGGCAGGAGGAGGCGGGCGTACATCACCAAGTGTTAGGCTTGACGGGGATACCGTCGTACTGAAGGTGGGGTCAGGGCAGCATGTCTTTGGCGGTGGGTAGCGCGGCCAGAAGAACGGACCGCTTCAAAGGCGCTCAGGGCACCCGTCATAAGGTCATCGGAGGCCATGCTGGGGGGAGGCATGTCTGCCATCATGACGTGGACGCCCATGTTGATCATGTTGGGGTTGGGCAGGGGGTTGCCTTGCTCATCAGCCTAGCGCGGGCAGCGCGGATTTGGTTGTGCGACCAGATCAGAAACTCAAGTGTGTGGGCGGGCGGGACAAAGGCCAAAGGTGGTGCGGATGTACCATCGTGAGAACGCCATTCTCAGCTTGTTGGGATTCGGTGACATGCCCTGGTTCTTCGTGTCCCATTTGCTGGTGCGGGTGCTGCACCTCGAGCACGTTGTCCTATTTGCATACATAGCATGGCATGGAAGCTCGGTTGAGGTCCCCTCTGTGGTAGAGCACGGCCACCAACGAAAACGCGTCGGGTGTGGGGTGTAAGCGAGGACGGCAGCGGCGGGAGAAATGGGCAGAGTCGAAACACAAGATCAACGGACTGTTCCGAGACCGTCGACCCCATCGTGTGTTTGTGAGCATACCGGCGAGGGTGTTGGCGAATCAGCGCCTGTGCGCACGGGGTGGGCCATCGCCGGGTTGCGTTTGTTTTTTCTGTAAAAGGGCAACCGCCCTCAACCCCGTCCCGTGTCCTACCCCCCTTCCCCCGCGCTCGGCCAGACAGCAACACCCAAGAACCCTGCAGCAGGTGCAGGCGAGCGATTCGGAGCCTTCTGTGTGCGCGCCAAAATACGCGAGAGAGACGTAACGGTCAGCTCGTCCTGACAAGTTTGCTCTGGATCAGCAGATATCAATCG
>NW_001865051.1:1010916-1014030 GCF_000002865.3 Monosiga brevicollis MX1
GAGAGAGAGAGAGAGAGAGAGAAGAGAGAGAGAGAGAGAAGAGAGAGAGAGAGAGAGAGAGAGAGAGAGAGAGAGAGAGAGAGAGAGAGAGAGAGAGAGAGAAATTGGTTGATTTAGAAGAGAGTAGAGAGAGAAGAGAGTAGAGAGAGAGAAGAGAGTAGTGTGAATTGGTTTGAGAGAAGAGAGTAGAGAGAGAAGAGAGAGAAGAGAGAAGAACAGCAAGAGAGTCAAGACATCGAGGCGGTTACGAATGACAAACTTGATTTGAATCAGGGTTGTCATTGTCATGATAAATTCATCTCTGACGGGCAATTAAAATTACAATCCGGATTTTAATTTCAGAGGTGGCTGACACTTGGACCGGTTGCTGCTCTTTTGGGCGGGTGCGTGTCGTCGCCGCGTTCTGAATGTGAGGGGGGAGAGGAGAGGAGAAGGGGGGAGGGGCTGTTGGATTGGCACGCGTATCATGTCCAACGACGGCAAGGCGTTGTACGATGCGTGCGATTCCAGTGATTCGCAAAAGGCGTTGGATCTGTTGAACAGCTGGTCCGCCGATCGCGTCCGCGATGCCGTTCGCTACAAGGAGGAGAAGGTTGGTTTTGTGTGGGCTTGGCTGCTCTTGATGGTATTGTGGGGCTCACAAACAGTGCGTGGGCAGTTTGACTGCACACCGCTTCACAAGGCCTGTAGCAATGGTCATGCTGATGTTGTTCGTGTGCTGCTGAAGTACGACGACGTTGATGTGAATGCCAAGAACAAGGTAGGTGGTGATGGTGCAACACTGTGACGCGACGCCCGTCGTATACCTCACAGCACCGCTATGCTTGGCAGATTGGCGACGCCTCGCTGCACAACGCCTGTGCCCTTGGTGACCATGCTGATGTTGTACGCGTGCTATTGGACCACGGCGACGTCGATGTGAATGAGCGAGGCGCGGTAAGAGATGGTGCAGCCTCCTCATCGGATGGTGGTGCCCTTTGTGCACCTCACAGTACTGCATGGCAGCAAGACAACACACCGTTGCACTATGCCTGTAGAAGTAACCATGTGGGTGTGGCGCGTGTGCTGCTGGACCACGACAACATCAATGTAAATGCCCAAAACATGGTAGGTGCATGGCGCAGCTGGTCCCCATTGGGTAAAGGTGGCAGTCCTCGGAATGGCCCGAACACCTCACAGCTGCACATGCCAGTTTGGCTGGACACCACTGCATTGGGCTTGTGACGAGGATCACATTGATGTTGCGCGTCTGGTGCTGGGCCACAACAACATCGATGTGCGTGTCAAGGACTATGTATGTAGGTGATGGTACTGCCGTCCAAGTCTCAGATGGGCTGCCTTCTCAAAAATGGGTGTATCGCTATTGTATCCATGTTAGAATGGTTACACAGCCCGCAGCATGGCTGAGGATTCTATTGCCGAGGCGTGGCCAGCGATTATGGAACACATCTGGCGTGCTCGACTTGCCGTTCTTGTCAGCAAAGGCTATCGTGTGGAGCCCGCTCTCTTCTCATGCCTGTGGTCCGATCTAGCAATGGTCGAAGACACCTTGCAAGACGATTAACAATACGACCATACTTTGAGAGACCGCGTCGTGATGCTGGGCTTGCAGCAGCGTTGATCGATCAACAAAGCATTTCGATCCACCGGCTGCGTGCTGCAATACCCAGACACGTTATTTGCTACCTTTGAGCATTTGTTACCAAAAATAAAATTTTCAAATTTAATGAGAGGAGGTTGCACCTAAAAGGGGTGATTCGTTGGATGGCGGCCATCGTTGGTTGTGGTCGAAATCCAGCTCACCTGGGATGATTTGAACCGCGCAGAGCTGTTGAATCTATGAAGCTGCCCCACATCGAGGGTTATAGTATCGTTTTGTTTATCCTTTTGGGCGTGCCTGCTCTGGAAATTGTGAAACCTTGATAAACGAAGCTTCTCGTCTATCGGGACTGCAGTGCAGAGCGGCCTGGGTGTCCAGCTTTGCAAAGATGCTTGAATAGGTAGGGCGAGAAAAATCGGTAGAAAAGTGGGTTTCCGTGCAGTGGTGGCGGTTGTAATAAATAATAAGCTTCAGACGTGGAAGTATGAGGCTCTAGTGCAATCAGTGAGTCGATGTAAGCCTGGTACTTTTTGGTACTCTCGTCGCAAGCCACATATTAGCGGAACCCAAGAAGATGAGCACCCCCAAGCTGGCTAAATCATCGTTAATAGTGTAAAAAATTGTATTCCACCTTTGAATTTCTTCTGAAGGTTGATCAACTGGCCACCACGGCGCTGCCGTTTATCTTTTTTGCCAGATGGCTCCGGCCTCCGACAGATGGAAAATTGCATGGGAAATGGTAACAAATGTCCAACGGTAACAAATGCACTTGGTGACTGGAGAACTCTTATGGAGGTGGAGGAGGGTCAGAGGAGATCAATTAAAAAAACCGGGTAAGACAGTAAGACGGTATGGATCGGGGGGTTATAGAGATGGGACAATCAAAGCAGGGGCAGGTGGTCATTGGCAGCGCACATTTGTCACTCGCCTCCCTGGCCTCTCTGTTTCTGAGTCTCGCTTAGCGGTAGCATTCTGAATGAACAAGATGGACGGCAAGGGTGACGGACAAACTCTTGGGGAATGAGCATTTTGAGCGTGCTCGACAGGTCTAAAGCAACAATGTCACCAATTGGGGCATTTATCTCATGCGCGAAACGCCTTGATAAAGAGGACCGTGGCGACGCTGCCCATGGCTGCACCTAGAACGGCGGCTCCAGTCGTGTCAATGGAGGAGTTGGTGCGTTGGAGTGGGCGGGGCGGGACTGGTGAGGCTCGGGGGGAGCCGGCAGCCGAAGCCATCGGTGAAACAGTCATGGCCAAGGGGGACCGGCGTTGGTCGGCGGGGAGGGTGGTGCCAATGTGATGTGCTATCTCGAGAATGGTGTCTTGACTGGGCTCGCGTGAGGCACGACGGCGTCGCAGGGGTGATTGCACGGGCGAGGGCGAGTTGCTGGTCATGTCCTCATCCATGTTTAGGTGATCAGGAGACCCAAGGCGTGTCAGCTCGGGATCGTAGCCATCGATGAGTTCCTCAGCTTCTGCATCGTCAGGTTGTAGCTCCGGGGTGGTATTTA
>NW_001865051.1:1014080-1036979 GCF_000002865.3 Monosiga brevicollis MX1
CAGCTTTTGACCTCTGGAATGGCCTTCAAATTCGCTCGTCTCCGTTTCAACTCCTACCTCACCCCTGTTCCACTCCTGCCCCATTATGCCTTGGTTTGTTTTTCCGTCAGGAGGAGGAAGAAGAGGATGAGGATGATGAGGATGAGGACGAGGAAGAGCTGGAAGAAGACGAGGAGGATGAGGACGATGACGACGAAGAGCTCGCCAAGCGCGAGGCAGAGGCTGCGCTCAAGGCTCAGCAGGCCAAGCTGAAGGAACAGCAGCAGAAGCAGAAGCAGAAGCAACAACAGCAGCAGCAACAGAAGGAGGCCGCGGCCAAGCGTGCGGCCAAGGACGCCGCTGAGCCCCAGTCCAAGAAGAGCAAGCCCGAGGGCCCCAAGCTCCTCAACCTTTCCCGCGGTACGCCAGCGCACGAGCGCATGGGGATGGATATCCCTTGATTCTACATTCTCGTGGTTGACCTTGCTACCCCACCACCCCTCATCTTCTTGGCTGTGTGAATGTATCATCGTCTTTGTTTTTTTGACAGGGGTCAAGGCTTACGTTGTCCAGGAAGGCAAGGGCAAGGAGGCAGCGCGCGGCAACAAGGTTCAGGTCCGCTACCGTGGTCGCCTTGTAAAGAACCGCAAGCAGTTTGATGCCGGTCAAATCGGCTTCAAGCTCGGTCGCGGTGAAGTCATTGCTGGGTACGTTGCCTATTCTAAAGAAATGACCGGTCGCTCCTTGTTCACTCACCCTGCTTGGGTCCTCACTGCCTATCTGTACTTGTCCTGTATTGCCGTGCTCTCCCTTCTAGCTGGGACATCGGCGTGGCTGGCATGAAGATTGGCGAGAAGCGTCGTTTGGTCATTCCTTCCGCAGCTGGTTATGGCAAGAGCGGTGCGCCCCCAGACATTCCCAAGAATGCCGACCTTGAGTTTGACGTCGAGCTGCTCAAGTGCTAGGTCCACCCTTTCGACCGTCCTCTCTCATCAACCCTGCCCTATAACGACGTTGATTGATCAGCCTCGCGTGGACGAGCCACTGCGTGCCATCATTGCAACAGTTCTGCTCCCGAAAAGAGTAGAAAAAGAAGGAAAAAGAAAAAGAAAAAAGAAAAGACGACCAAATTTAATGAAACGTCCTGCCTGTGTGCGTGCATCTCTTAACATAAACAAACACATCTGTGCTCATCCAGACGTTTGTTGCACGATACCGATACCGTTCTTCAGGTATGAAATCACAGGTGGGGGGATCCCAAATCTTATGCATCGTCACGCGCGCCTGAGAAATACTCGATAGGAAACATCAAACGCACGTCCCTGTTGGTGACGCCAGTCTTGTCACTTAGAGAACACTTTTTTCCACGTAGTTGGCTGGCAAATAGACACAATTTCATGAATGCGAATCTCCTTTGAACGGTGCCAAGGTGCACATTGGGCGTAGGCGACATACCAGGAAAGATGCCCACTTCGCCGGTGCTAATCAGCTTGCCCTTCAACCAGCCCGCATCAATCTAGGACAGGTAACAGTGAATCAAAACGCCAGGGGCCAATCAAGCTTCGGAAGGCAAAAAGGAAAACAAAAAACCGTACATCGTTGGGTTGCTCGAGAAGTTCTAGCTCATCGTCATACTCAAAACTCAGCTCATCAGGGCTCTGCGCAGGCACAAAGGGCAGATCACGACAGGTGAATCAAGTTTTGACGGGCTTAAGGACATCGAAAAGCAAGTTCTGTCTTTAACGCACATTGGCAGCATAATCGTAGAGGGCGGTAACGCGGGAGCCTGCAGAGAGTTGACTTGGTTCCGTGGGACTGGCATCTATCACAAGCGCACACGGCAGTCCTCAGATGATGTGTAAGCCACTGTTTGAGGTAAAGGCCCCGTCAAGTCAATGTACATATGCAAACCTGAGTGATGTTCTTGATATTGCGGTGGTGGCTGCTCCGTGGCCGGAGCAGGCGGTGGCATAGGGGCTGGTGGAGGAGCCACAGCACCCGCAGTTGGTGCTGGTGCGGGTGGTGCGGGTGGTGGCGGGGCAGGCTCCTCATCCACCTACACAGCGCGTGGCAATACGGGTGGTGGTCAGCTCGACATGGCTTATGAGCCAAGGTCGGGTGGCGCATGCCGCGTGTCTAACCCATACCTGGATTGAAACGCGGCTACCTCCTGTGGGCATGGAGACTTGGGTGGGTTGACGGGATACGGGTACGGTTGTTGCGGCGGGTGCGGTATACACGTCATTGGTGCCTTCCAAGACCCTGGTAGCACAGCCAAAGCATGTGGTGAGGCCTCGTGGGGTGGGAGCAGTCAAGTTTCCCCTGGAAGTTCTTTTGGTAGCAGGACTGCGATGAACAAGCCGGCAAGGGATCGCCCAAACACACCAGTGGCCGTTATCATCGGGAATAAGCATGGGCATGTCGACGCCAAAATCTTTGGAGAAGCTAAGAGAATGTGCACAGTCCTGTGATGAGCGCGATCCAAGATTCGAGATGGCTCAAGGTGACTCGGAAACAATCAAGTCGGAAAGCTCAAGGGCCAGGCTGTTGGAGCGTACTTGGCAAGATCAGCGGGGACGTTGATAATGTTGATAACTTCCAGAAGAGCGGCATGTGAAGATTGAAGACTGCATTTTCAAAAAACAAAAACAAAAAACAATAAGTCAAAGGCTGCTCGCCTGTATTTTCGTGTGTCTGAGAACTGGCCAGCGGTACATACCGGGCCATGATATCCGATTTGGCGTGGTATTCAAGCATCATCTCCTTGAAAAATTGAATGCGTTCTAAGGACCATTGCAAGCATTCAATAACAATGAACAAGTGTTGCGGAAATGTCTTCATAGGCCCACCAAGGAGGCTGGGTGCTCGAAAGGAACGACAAGGAAGCATCGTACGGCCTTCTTCTTCCTGGCAACGATTAAACTCCACCTCCATCTATATTGGGGTGCAGCCGTTGAAAGTGAATCGATGCGCCCAGAAGGACCGGCAAGTGCAAATAATACTAGGCAGGCAAGCGGTTCGAGGATCTTAGGTCGTACCGCTCGTCGATATGAAGTGGTAAGACCGTTGCGCATGTCCTGGATGCGTTGGCGCATTTTAGCCAGGGATTTCTTTTTGGATGCCTCGGCCTAAGAAAACGGCAAGCGCCAACTATCAGGCCGCACTGACCGAATTGGCAGCTCGCGAGGCTTGGGTAGCGACTTACTTTGTTCAGTTGCGACTCGAGCTTCTCAGTGGCGCCCATGCTCGCGCGCTGCTCTTGCAGCTGGGCAATCAACTATGCGGGATTGGCATGCAGGGCGCGGGTGTGAGGTCAGCGAGGTGCGGGCACGTGTGGCCGTGGTGACCATGGGGCTGAGGAGCGCAGTGGCGGGAAGTCACCCACCTGATCTTGCTTGTCAATGTTGGCACGGTGCTTGTCAATCTTGCCCTTGATGGAAGCCCATGAAGCCTGTCCCTTCTCAAAAGCCTGGACCATGTGGGGCGCGGATGAAGGGGTGCAAAGAGGTGAGACAGGGGGACTGGACTCTGATCATCTGCATTTCAAGAGGGAGTCGGAGAGGTGGGTCAAGCATGACGGACAGAGTGGGCGCGCTTCCAAGGCTTGTAGTGGAGGATGCTTTTGGGGTAATGTTCCTTGCGGAAAGTCTCAAATTTTTCTTTGAAAGGATCACACAGCGCCTCCTATGTTGCACGCGTACATGCATGAGCAAAACCGGGTGGTGATGGATAGGTGAGGGTGCGTGTGTGTGTGTGGGAGGGGGGCTGTGGCGAGAAGTCAAGATGGTACCTTCAGACTGGTGTGGATATCGGCAATGGCACGCGTCTCATCGAGGATGGCCATGTAGGCATCCCTGAGCGTGTACTTTTCATAGGTCTTTTGGTTGACGCGCTCATCCCAGCGGTCGGCAAAGGCCTGGAGCTTTTTGCTGTACTCTTTCTCAATGCTCGCGCTGCGAAGAGGGGTTGAGCATATGTGTAGAGGTTGAGCCGGCGGCGCGTTGCGCAGCGGGGGTGGCGTGGCAGGTGATTGACGCACCGTTCGTGAAGCATTTTAACAAACTCTTCGCCGCGCTTTGGACCCAGGTTGATGCGCTTGAGAACGGGCTTGTAGCCGTTGACATCGTAAAAGTTACCGGCACCGATGAGAGAGAGATCATCCGAGGAGCCGCCGGCCATGGAGCCGGAGGCTGCCGACAACTTTTTTGAGCTCTTGCGCATACTCATTTTGGCGTTTGTTCACCAAAAGCACGCCTCCACACTTGGGCTGCAGTCTGCGCGCGGGTTCAGCAACCGAGAAGTGTAGATGGCAACAAGCCAGACATGAGTCCGCCGAAACGGCAGCGCCACGGATGGATGGAAGAATGGGAGAAGGTTTGGACTGATGCTGCAATCATCAGGTCCACCACAAACAGCTGGCACTTGAAACGCAACAGAACCCTGGCGTATATGTGTGTGAGTGTGTGTGTGTGTGTGTGTGGAGCGGCAGCCTGCCAGGTGGGCGGACCGCGGCTCCAGCTCACTGTATGGCGCATCAGACGGCACGGCGTACCTGCTCAACGCCACAAACTCGTCACCTACAGCCGCAAGACGAAAGTGATCCCACCCAGCTGCTGCACAACCCGATCCGCAATTGGAACTCTTGTTGATGACCTGACGCTGCCGTTTCGTCTTGACGCCCCCCTCCCCTGTACAAATGCACGTCACTACAGTGTGTGTGTGTGTGTGTGTGTGTGTGTGTGTTGCGTCGCGTTCTGGGACGTCAACTGACTCACTGATTTACATGTATTTATCTTTTCTTTTCAGAAGCATTGGGTCAATGATCCTCTTGACACACATCCCTCATCCCTCCCCCTGCCCTATGCTGCCCTATGTTGTATCGCGCTGCCCTGTACCGCGCTGCCCCCCTGCGCGGCTTGCACCGGCTGCCGTTTGTCCCGTTCCCCCCACCCCAACCGGTGGGCGCACATGTAATCACCAACGATTGTCAGACAAACATCATCGGTTCAATTGTCAGATTATTATGATTTAAAAAAGGAGAAGCGTGATACTCCCCCTTTTTTTTTCTTAAAAAAGGAGAAGCGTGGCTCCCCCTCTTTTTTTCTTAAAAAACAAGAAACTTCGAGTCACTGATCCACTCAGGACGATGGCAGCGGGGCCCGTGGAGGATGCAGAGCTGCAACGTCGCTTGGCGGAAGATTGCCAGCGCAAGGCCTGCGCTATTCAGACGTGCTTGGCCAAGTCCAACTACAATGAAGACGCCTGTCGCGCCGTCATCGAGGTAAGACAAACGTTCCAGGGTGCCATGCTCTGACTTGATGCGCCTCTTCGCTTCTTCACTCAGGTCGACACTTGTTGCACACAGGCTTATGAACAATGCGCAGCTCGCGTGCGCGCCCAGCTTCAAGCCGATTCGAAATGACGTGCCTCCTCCCACGCCCGGCGCACCGAAGCCAGCGCCTCCTAAACACGCGACAGCGCAGCACCCAGCCCCCGTCCACGAAATGAGAGAGAGAGGAAGAGGGAGAAAGGAAGAGGGAGAGAGGAAGAGGGAGAGAGGAAACGGTGGGGGCATCGACCCCACGCATCTAGGATGCTGCTTCGATCTTGGCAGATATCAACGCACCTCGAAGCTCAAGCCCAATGTTTGGGCCTCGGCCATCAGATGCATCATCTGCATGCGCCAGCTGGCCAAGTCACCAGAGGGCGCTGGCGTGGTCGCTTGTGGACTGGACATCATCAATACGCTCTCTGGTGTGGACGGCACAAATTCTTCCGCTGCCACCGGCTCCTCTGCTTTCTCGGGATCACCTGACAAAGCAGCATCAATGGGCTGCTTGGCCGTGCTATTTTCAATCCCGGAGGCTTCCGAGCTGCTCAACTCTCGTGCTGCTGACAGCGCCGAGTCGGCAGCCGTCAACGCTGCATTGGCTTGTGACGTCGCGTCGTTTCGCCGCAGCTTACCCACAAATGCCAAGACGCGCGCATCTGCATACACATCTTCCGCATTGAAATGGTCCAGCTCCAAACCCTCGGGCGTTCGGCATCGAGACAAGGCCACGTATGCCTGGCCCGCTGCAAAGATTTTGGACAATGAGATTTGGACCTTATCCAGTGACATGCCCTGCGATCTGCACGGCGGCCCGAAAGGGAAAAAAAAAAAAAAAAAAAGAAAAAATGATGTGGTCAAAAGGCTCTTCTCCAAAGCTGCCGACCTTGACCCGTATATCGGCATCAAAGCCTGCACCACAGCGAGCCATGCCGCCAAGCGCAACTCACTTGTGCACTGTCATGGCCCAAGCCAGACGCAGTGGGATTTGCGTGCGGCGTGCAAACGTGTTCCGATCCAATCGAGACTCCCATGGTGCTGGCCCAATTGGCACCAGCGTGCCGTTCTCAAACTGCACAATGGGTATCATGGGCTGCGTGGCCAACCATTTGCCAACATTGACGCCTTCCGGCGATAGAGGCTCATCATAAACGCTGTGCTCTTTAAGCTTGGTGTGGTGCACAATGTCCACGATCACTCCACGTGAGCCATTGCACAGCCCTTGCTTAAGCGCCAAATTGCGCAGCAGCAACACCTAGCCACGAGGCGTCCCACAGTGTTCTATTAGCGGTGTGGCCAGCGCGCGAGGGAAGCAGGCCCCTCGCATGCCCACCTGCGCATTTTTCTTGAGATGAAGATGAGTTGGTGCTGCGCAGTCGCGTGCAAGGGCCTTGAGCATCCGCTCTCCCTTTGGGCCGCCTCCAAACTCATCGTACGACACGAATTCATGCTGCTTATGCGTAAGCTTGGAGAAGAAAATTTTGTTTTCTAGCAATCGACTCGCATACACAAGAGTGCACAGCATAGAGATGAGTTTTTCAAACCAAAAACGTTGGGGGGGGGACGGGTATGTGTCCAAGTGCACGGAACAGCAGGCCCCAAGACAAGACAACTACTGACCGTCATCAACATTCACATTGGTGGTGTACAGCTTGGTGGGCCGAATGGGACTGACTGGCAAAGGTCGTTGACATCGATACAAAAACTCCACGTCTTTGGGTTGAACTTCACCGCGACGGAGATTTTGCAGCACGGAGATAAACCTACACGTCGAATCATGAAATCAAGTCAGACATCTTCCAGAGCCATAAACCAGGATCAGCACCATCGCATACGTACTCCTGATCAGATTGCCGAAACACTTGGGTCAGCTCATGCAGCTCAAAATTGCACGTGTCCCACACGTTGATGCCCCTTGGATCTGTTTCGAAACAGTAGCTAGATTTGAACAAAGCACAAGCACAACAAACAAAACAGGCGTGCGTGAGGGAATCATGCTGGGTACATGCTTCCTCGTTCCCCCGTGGAGCTTGGGGAACAAGTTTGCGGCGGCCACCCGCACCGTGTTGCGGGGTCATATTCCTTCTTGCAGACTTCACACGTGTGTAATGTTGTCAGCTATTGAAATGCCGAGGCGTGCGCAGGTGAGCGTGGGGAGGACCGCCGCAAGGTGCCGATGATGCGGTGGCTCAGCAGGCCCTTCACATCCTCTGACCTTGTCGGCTTCACCCTTGAAAGGGCAGGGTTCATTGCAGAAAGGGCATGGAATGAAGTCGGGCACGGGCGGTAGTTGGCAAAAGTCGCCGGTGAAAATCAGCTGGATGCCCCCAAATGGGCGGTTGATGTTGCGAACGCGTCGGGCAATCAGGTCGAGTTTGGACAGCAGCTCGGCGGAGAGCATGGAGACCTCATCAACCACCAAGACGTGGGTCGCGCGCCAACGCTCCACCGCCTAAGCACAAACATTGCTTGAGAGTGAGGAAAGATCTCAAACGTTGCTGGGGTCAGTCAGAGTCAATGCAGCCCTCATAGAGGCAGGTGCTGTGACACCAGTGCACGTGTGCATGAAGCGAAGAATAACAGCATACTGAATTTTTCGAGGGTCGTTTCTTGTTCTCGTTCTTCTTGAAGGGTGCCATCAGTTTGTTGTAGATGATGTGTCCATTGTCTTTGCCCAAGCCAATGCCAGCATAGCTGTGGATCGTAGAGGTACCGATGGATCCCATGTCCAGATTGACAGCAGCAATTCCTGCCCACCGAGTGCCACCAACCACAATTCAGGCAAAGCACTGGCACAAGAGCTTGTGGGTCTGCTATTCGCGGACAGCGAGAGGCAGACTTACCCGAAGTAGCGGTGACAAAGATTTTGCGATGTACGCTGGCCAGCTTATCGACGACGTAGCGCAGGGTAAAGGACTTGCCCACACCAGCAGAACCTGTCAGAAAGATGTTGCGTCCGGCCAAAGCTGCTGTGACCACCTGAGGTGTCGTCAGCGAACATCCGTAATGCACAGCAGTGCGGCAGATTCAGGCGGGCCATGAGGAACGGGGCTGGCTGGCTGTGAAAGAGGTCGGGGTTGCAGATGCACAAGCTTCACACGGAGGGCGCGCTGTAGACTGACGCGTTCTTGCTCTTTTGAGAGCGTGGGCGGCTTTTTAGCATCCTGCAACACGGCAGAGCGGTCCTGTTCCAGCTTCTCAATCGAGGTTGGTACGCCAGTTGCCGCAGTTTGTCCGCGAATGCTGGTGATGTCACGTAGCAGACAAGGGCAGATGATTTTTGATTGAGATGCATTCCAACGCGCTTGTCCCAGAATCGAGACGGCTAGGCTGATTACTCGGGTACCAAGGGTCATACTTGCGAAGGAGCATTGCCCGGCGGCGCTTCTCTTCGACCATCCGTTGAATTTCGGGGGGAAGGCTCTTGCGCGGCTGGCTAGCCGTTTCTTCCTGCGAAGTTGCCTGGAGCTTTGCCATCTTGCAAGGAGTTTCCTGATTGGAGGAGCTGTAGCGAATCAGAGATTCATACAGGCATCGACTGGCGTGAGTCAAAGGTATGCTTCCTCTTGTCACGGCGGCGCAGCGATTGGATTGATGCGAGCAGAGCAGAAACGTACGCGGCACTCATCGTGGCAGCCGTTGGGGTTCCAGTCGCAGATGCTACAGAGGCTGTGCGCAGAGATCTCTGAAACAGCAACGGGGATGTTTCAGAGTTGGCGCCCAGGGGCGAGCCTGGGGGCGTGGCGTGTTCGCCCGTGCTGAGGCTCGTGCCTTGACTGCGAGCGGCGGACGGCGCGGCGTCTGAGCGCGCGGGGGGCGACAGCAAGTGGTCGAGGGTCACGTAATCTTGCGGCTGCTCCATGACAACAATCACAAACAGTAAGGTCGCTCCACCTCAGTGCAATCCTCTTGACCCGAGCTGCTCCCGCGCCGAGATCACGTTCGTCCCTTTGCAACCACCATGCCCTTTCTCCCGCCAAATCAAGTTGGCGCTTGTTGAATGGAAAAAAAAAAAAACGGTCTTGGTCTTTCTGACATTGTTTTCTGACATCGACACTCCTCCTTGTTGTTTCACATAGACAGACAGACACACAGACAGACACACAGACAGAGATTTCGAGAGAGAGATTTCGAGAGAGATTTCGAGAGAGATTTCGAGAGAGAGACGCCGTCTCGATGGCGGCAGCTCGGGAGGGAGGTCTTGGAAGGGGTATGGATGAAGTTGGCGGGGGGTTGAGAGGATTGTTGGGCGTGGGGGCTGGTGGGCATGGTCCCATGGATCGCTTTAACATGAAAAGAGAGGTGAGAAGTGCTGTCACACGAAGTGCGTGGTTGAATTGGACAGAGTTTAGGACAGGGTTCAGGGATCATCACATGTGGATGCTGCCAAGACAAACAACGGTTGTGAGTAGCCCCACGAGACCTCAACTCCGCGCTCATGTTTTGAGGGATGTTCAAGACGCGTGCGAAAGTGCATGCCTCGGCTCTGGGTCCCAATGACTCATATTCTTCAAAACACAGCATGCACACGAAAGAAATGACGAAAGTTCCAGCGTGGGGCACGAAACTTCAAGCCACGAGTCCACCAGCGCTGTCAACCTGTTACGCGGCAGACACATGTCGCAGTCCCCACGATCAAGCGCCATCTGGTTCACTTCTCGCCCTAATGAATGTGTCGTACTCATACTCAAGATGTCAAGATGTCAAACCCATATGATGTTTTTTTTTCACAATTTGTGACATCGTGACATCTGGTGCGGCACCAGTCGAGCGCAATCTGTCTATGACCTTGGCCATGGTGCCGCACTCTTCCTTTATTACTATGCGGTCGCTGCTCCCAATGACAATGACTATGGGGGGCTCGCCCACGGGCGCAGCGGGCAGTGGCGCAAGGGCATGCACGTTGGCCCTTGCCACGGGACACAACCGTTGGCGGACACTAAAATAAAGCGCCATTTCTCTGTCGTCGCTGGCGTCTTTGTGTCGCCCCTGCACCGCCAACCAACCCCTCAGACGCGCACCCACTGCGCGCAAGCACGGTCTGAGCCATGGCTGCCCACAGTGAAATAGGCGGGGCAATGCTATCGCGCGACGCTGGCTTGCCAATCCCCGACGCCGGCTCCCCACTTGATTGGCCCGGCTCGCTCATGAGCCTGCCCTCCTTTTACGTGAACACACTGGCCATTGAATCCGCCGAATCTGCAGCGCCTCTTGTGGCCTCGCCCCGAGATTCCACGATTCTCTCGTCTGCGTCGGAAAACGAGAGTGCCTCATCTCCGACGCTGTCTTCCTCCTACACCAGCTGGGATGACGCCCAGCTGCAGGCCGCTCCCACTCATGCCATGCCAACATCTGTGGCTCCTCAAGCCTCCCGGGTGGCGCCAGGACTCGTCTCCCCAGCTCTTCGCCCCGCCCCGGCGTCTGTGCCCATCCCAAACGGTTCAGGCTTTGCCAGCTTGCCTCATCACCTTCAGTTCATGCTAGCGGCTCGTTTCCAGGCCGCCTCGTCAGGCTCAGGTACGTGGCACACACACACACACACCTTCAATGCGATCAAGCACGAGCCTGGCTTCATGATACCGTGGGTAGCTGATAAAGCTCATCAACTTGCGTTTTTGTGTGGGACATTGGCAGAAGCTGACGCACTGACACCTTCGGAGCAGCTGGCAGTGCGCTCGCGTGTGGCTCAGCTGGCCAGCCACCTCCAACGCCAACGGTACCACCAAGCGACTGCAACCAACCTGCTCGATCCTCCGTCCGGCCTGACGAGTTCCATGCCGCGAAACCCATCATGCCTGCAAGCCGATCGGCTGCTGGTGCGCCGTCGGGCGTCCCCCTGGATGGCGGTATGTTCGTTGGCACAGCCTTGAGTGCCTGTCGCCTTGCTAGCCGGCCAGTGTCGAATAGCAATGCGGTTTTTCCTGGTACATTCTTCCAGCTAACGCCATGTCATTGAAACGGGCACGCAGCGACGTCGCTTCCGCATCTCGGGCAAGTCTAGTGTCAAGACTTCTGTGTGGTGTCCATTGGATGGCGGTAAGGCCCGGTCACATTGGGGGCGATTGACGTTGACGCATCTCGCTGGTGCTGGCGGATGGCATAATGACATTTTGTTGACTCGCCCTTCTGCCTCAGAACACGCCGCCGGCATGCTATGTCCCATGGGGCGCCTGCAAGAGCTGCCCGCGGATCACAAAAGTGTTACGGACCTCTTTGAGAATGCTTTTTGCCTGCCATCGGGTAAGTGGGCACATCCCGACTCGCAGTTGATCATGCGATGTGCCCCCGAGTGGCGGTCTGATCTTACATGTATTGGTTCCGCGATGGCGATGGGTGACCGCTCTAGAGACCAGCGACGAAGACGACAACACAGATCATGGCGATGAGGGAGGAAGCTCAAGTACAGACGCCTCGCCACCGCCAACGCCACGCACACCAGCCTCGCCCAGCGGCACGGCGCTGGTCGCCATGAGTAGCATGTTGCCAGACAGTCAGTTTGTTGCAGATCGGGTATGCCAGCCTAATCGCTTGGTGGTGGCTCGCTTGGACTGCCGCACGGGTGATTTTCGTAGCGCTGCCAGCGTCCGGGTTGGGCAACACGTGCGTAGTATGGCGCTGCACACGACGACGGACGCTGTGCACTTGTATGTGGCGGCCGGTACCAAACTACGGCTTTTCCGACCAACCGATGGAGAATTGCGCTGCGTCTGGAGCAAGGAAACGGACGGAGTTCTGCAGCAGCTTGAGCGCAACGCGAGTCGACCCCTGTTGCTCTTGGGTGGATTTTCGGGGGTGGTGCGGTGCTTGGACCTGGGGCGCACTGAATCAGTACGCCGACGCACCGAGTTCTCGAGCTGCGTGTATCGTCAGCACCTCTCCGAGGCCGTGGCCAGCTTGGCATGGCGACCGCAGTCGCTCAACACGTTCTCTGTGGCCCTGGACAACAATCAATTGGAGCTCCGAGACCTGTGTGACACGGGCCGCGCTGGTGTGCGGTTGCACATGGCGTCGACGGCCTATGGTCACTGCTGGCTCGACGCACAGACCCTGGCAACGGGGCACGACGCAGGCGCCGTCGCCCTCTGGGACGTGCGCATGGCCACGCGACCTTTGCAGCAATTTCACCTGACGGGGCTGGGTGCCGTCGGTCACCTGCGCTTCAACGCTACTCGAGCACTGCTGAGCTGTGACGGCCATGGCAGCGCACTAGTCGACTTTTCGGGTGGACACGCGGCGCCGCGTGCTCTGGTGTCCGTGCCATCAGCGGCTCCCTCACCGCATACCCTCATTCCTGGTCCCCCTCAAACGTGTTTGCATCACTTTGAAAACGATGCGCTTCTGGCGTTTGACTCGGATGGCTTTTTCGGGCTTCCCACCCCGCTCGCCGCGCAGTCTGCCTCGCCGCTGCTGGCATGATCAATTTGGTTGGGCACACCTTGTACTTCCGTCTTGACCAGTTTCCGGCGCCCTACTGGCGCCCTGCGAGACGACGACTCGTCGGAGCATGTCTTGTGTCTTCATATTTATTAACAGTTGACGTCCAGTCCCTGCCAATTTTAATCGAAGGGCTCACCTGCCTTATCTACCTCGATTTGGGTTGAAGTCGCAATTGACGTCAATGCTCAACACAGTCGAACATGAAGGGTCTTTTCCACCACTCGTGCCTGAACAATGCTTTCGCTCATGTCTTTTAGTCTCCTACCTGTTTCACGCCGACCATCGTCTGCTTCCTGCCGATGCACATTCTGCTCGACTGTGTGGCGCCGTCAGCGCGCAATTAGCAGAGGCTTCCATAGCCCGACCTGTTTTTTTACGACGTGGTTTCTGAAGCGTGACTAAAGTCGTCGAGGGCGGCTCACCCTGAGCATGCTGCTCGTTTTGCTCGTTTTGCTCCAGGTATAGCCCTGCTACCACATGTAGCTCCCCGGATCATCAGAAGCCAAAGCTTTACAATATCCATTGGTTCAAAGTGTGTCATATGTGGCGCTTAGTGGTCACAAGTGAGAGAGAGAGAGAGAGCAGAGAGAAAGCAGAGAGAGAGAGCAGAGAGAAAGCAGAGAGCAGAGAGAGAAGAGAAGAGAAAGTCAGAGAGAGAGAAAAAGTCAGAGCCAGTGTCAAGAATTCTTTTGTTAGTTTACTGTTTTTGGGTCTTGTTGTGTTGTGCAGCAGCAAAACCGGCTATTCAAAAGGGCAGCCGCGTCAGGACCACGCGTTTGACTGCGGTGATCGACTTGAGGGTGCGAGGGGTGATAGACCAGTGTGTGCTACGGTTTGTGCACGACAGGATTCATTGGTCCCCCGGGTCCCTTGGTCCACGCCGCTGGATTGCTTGGTGACGACAGTGAGTTGACGGCTCCAGTAACACACAAGCACTATGCCTGGACTCACCTCGGCGGGTAAGTGAGGTGGACGATGTTCACTGACTCGACTGCAGGCCGCCTCGGCAACCAGCGTCCCTTCTTGGCTGATAGTGCGTTCCTGTATGCATGGGCATGCTTGCGGTGCATGTTGACAGGTGGCGCGCTCGCGCTGCTCCACGATGACGACCAGCAGCTACAGGTATCTTCAATAGTGACGCTGCCTTTTTTTTTTTTTTTTTTTTTTTTTTTTTTTTTTTTTTCGTGTTTTATCCTTCTTCACGACCGGTTGAGCGAGAGCGGTGCAGTGGCAGCCGGCGAAGAGCCAGGGGAGGAAAGAGGCGAAGGACCAGGGGAGGAAAGAGGCAAAGGAGGGACGCGCGCGCTTTTCTGCGGCTCCATCTACTCTGTGCTGTCGTTCTCGTCTCCTTCTGCCACACCCCTGTTTTTGGTTGTTCCTTCTGAATTTCGTCTCCGACTGAGCGCAAGGTCGATGTTACTCGTGTCATCCACCGGCCTGCTCGCTCATGCACAGCATGCCCGTCATGGCACACTATACTTGCTAGGAGTTTGGCATTGAAAAGCTTTTGGAGCTTGTCGATGACTTTTGGGCCGAAATTGCGGATGACATTGCGACCATGTAAGTTTTGCCCCTCAACCACGGCAAAGGCACAACCGCCACCGCTTTTTGGGTTCAAGTCATCCCTCATCACAATTTGATGTGCCTTTTTTAGTGAGGAGTTGTATGAGAATGAAATGTTTCCCAAGCGCGATAAGGCCGCACTCCTGGCTGCCAAGGTCAGCTTTTCTCCTCATCATGCCTGCGTCGTGTACCATCTCGCACTGTCCCAGGTCGCGCTCACTCCATGCCTGGCCAGGTGTACTACCACTTGGGAGCGATGGCAGACTCGCTTCGCTTCGCCATGCACGCGGGCAAGGCTTTTGACCTCTCTGAACAGTCTCTCTTTGTCAACACGCTCATTTGTAAGTGGACCATACGTCGGCACGGAAGCACGACCTCATGAAAGCTTGGGCTCGACAACTGCTTGATGATCTCGCGCAATCGCTCATGCGCTCTCTCACCCCCCTCCAACTCTCATTTTTGCATCTGCTGCGTGATGCTCGATCTGCCAACCACCTTAGCCGAGGCCATTGACACCTACTCATCCCTGCGCCAAGCCGGCCGCGCTGAGGAGGTGCCAGCCGCCCTGGAGACCACCGTCGACCGCATGTTTGATCAATGTATCAAGGATGACAACATCCGCGAGGTATGCCTGCCACAGCCAAAGCTCAACCCACAGGGCTTGTTTCTTTCATTTGGGGGTGCGGGGTGGGGTTTCTTTTTGGTGCCCTGATTTCCAACTCGTCTTGGTGCGTCTCGCGAATTAGGCCGTCGGCGTGGCGCTCGAGGCCCGTCGCATTGACACCATTCAGCAAGCTCTGGCGGCCGCCAACAATGCACCGGACGTGCTGGAGTACACCTTCAATGCCGTCATGACCCTTGTTACCAGTCGTGCCTTCCGCGATGAGGTCGGCGCTGTTGTTCTCTTGCCCTGCCATCCCCTTGCATGATCATTCTTCAGCTCGTCACAGCAATTTGCTCTGATCAAGAATGCGCTCAATTTGCCTTTTCGGACCCGGAACGGTAATTCTATCTTGCTTGTTGCAGGTCCTCGAGATCTTGGCTGACGTGTACAGCAACGTGGCCAAGCCGGACTATGTTGAGCTTTGCCGCTGCCACGTGGCCCTCGGCCAGGCAGATCGTCTGGCTAGTCTCTTGCATACCCTGGTGGGCCGCGGCGGCGATGATGTGAGTATTGATTCATCTCGTTTTTTTTTTTTAAATCTCGTTTTTTTTTTAAAAAGAAAAAAAAAAAGAAAAAAAAAAGGTTTTTGGCAGTGGCTTGCGCTTTGAGTTAACCTACGACTCCTTCGTTTTGTCAGCGTTTGATTGCCTTTCAGCTGTGCTTTGAGCTCAACAAGGGAGCTCGTCAAAACTTTGTGCAACAAGTGCGCGCAGCTCTTTCTGCCGCCGTGAACGGTGGCGCTGAGACCACAGCCATGGACCAGAGTGCCGATACGGGTGACAAGGACATTGCTGCCGCTGTCAAGCGCATGGACAGCATTCTGTCCGGGGACATTACGCTCACGCTCCACGTCGACTTTTTGAGCCGCAACAACCACAGTGATCTCCTCCTCCTCAAAAACCTCAAGGATCAGACCCCCAACTCAATGATCTGCCATAGTGCTGTAGTGTTGGCCCACATGCTCATGTCCGCTGGTACCACCAGCGACGTCTTCCTTCGGTATGTCGCGCTCGAACACAGCTGAAGAATCATCATTCCGGCTGCGGGAGGGTGTTGGGACATGTCGATATTCGCCTTGCCTGCGGCAAATTACTGATGTCGTTGGATGAACTGGTTGGTCGGGAACAGGGAAAACAAGGACTGGCTTATGAAGGCTCAGAACTGGGCCAAGTTTAGCGCCGTCAGCGGCCTCGGTGTGATTCACAAGGTACCGTGGCTCGCAAGTCGGTGGGGGGTGGCTTTGTCCGTGCGTTGGTGTGCCCCCACCTCGCCTCACTGCACGTCACACTGAATAGGGGCACACACACCAAGCTCGCAAGGTCTTGGAGCCTTATCTGCCTCGTGATGATGGCAGTGGGTCCCCATACGAGATCAGTGGTGGCTTGTATGCCTTTGGCCTTCTGCATGCGGGTCATGGCCAAGCCGTTCTTGCGGACATGACACAGTACCTTGTCGGTGCATCCACCGAGGTGGTGCAGCACGGTGCTGCCCTTGGACTTGGCTTGGCGGCCCTCGGCTGCCAGGATAACGATGCGCAAATGGCGCTCCAAAACACGCTGGCGATGGACAGTGCCGTGGCTGGTGAAGCAGCCGGTATTGCCATGGGCCTCAACATGATTGGCACGGGCGATCACGACAGCATCAATCACATGTTCAACTACGCCGAGGCCACTGAGCACGAAAAGATTATTCGCGGTGCGGTTTGCGTGCTTGCTTATGTTCTCAACCATGTCATTTCTACAGCGCTTGTGGATTGCATATTTTTTTTTTCTTTTTGACTGAACCTCATTAAAGTGTGTGTGTGCCTTTGGTTGGCCGTACCGGGGATGGGTTGTACATCCAGGTCTGGCCTTGGGTATGGCCTTTATTCAGCAAGGTCGTCGCGAACAAGCCGACGACATGATTGCCACTCTGCTCAAGCACACGGATCCTCTGCTGCGGGCTGGTGGCTGCCACATGCTGGCTACGGCCTACGCCGGCACCGATGATAACAACGTCACCAAACGGTTCGGCACAGCGCGTGGTCGATCCCATCAATGTGTTTGCCAGGCTCAGCAAAAAAAAAAAAAAAAAATAGGCCCACTCATTGCACCATAATATCAATGCGTGGTTTTGTTTTTGATAGCCTACTCCATATCGCTGTCAGTGACGCAAGCAACGACGTGCGCCGTGCTGCGGCCGTGGCCATTGGCTTTGTCATGATTCGGTTGGTTTCAAAGGCGCATGTGCTGGGTGGCGCGCAGCCACCTGGACAAATGGCTCACGATTCGATCGTTTGATTTAGATCACCCGAGAAGGTGCCCACCTTGCTCGCGCTGCTCTGTGAGAGCTTCAACCCTCACGTGCGGGGTGGCTGCTGCTTGGCGCTCGGCGTGGCCTGCGCTGGTACGGGGCTTGTCTCCGCCCTCAACCTGATTGAGCCCATGTTCAAGGTACGTTTCTGCCGGTACAGACGACGCAATGGGTCGAGCCTTGGGGGACAGGAAAGAAGGGGTGTGTGTGTGTCGTCGATATACCTGAAGCCTCTCATTCCAATCGACACCTGCTTTGCTGTGCTCCCTGGTGCCGAACGACCTTGCCAGGATGCCACACCGTTTGTGCGTCAGTGCGCTTATGTGGCGACCGGCATGATCCTCATTCAGGCTCAAAACACACACCCCAAGGTTTGTGACATGTCTCATTCGATCGTGGCAGAAACAAACAAACAAAAAGTTCAATCCAAATGGGCCGGCTCAACACACGCGACTTGTCAACACCCATTTGCTTTGCAGGTGGCTTCCTTCAAGAAGGAGGTTGATGAAGTGGCGTCCCAAGCACACCAGCCCATTCTGGCCCGTTTCGGTGCCGTTCTGGCCATGGGCATCATGTATGCCGGTGGTCAAAATACTACCATTCAGCCATGCCGTGACCACGGACACATTGATGATCAGTCGATTGTCGGTCTGCTGGTCTTTACCCAGTTTTGGTTCTGGTTCCCCTTTACCCACTTCTTGTCTCTGGCCTTGACGCCCACGGCCCTGATTTGCCTCAACGGCGACCTCAAGATGCCCCAGATTGATATTCTGTCAGCTGTTGAACCATCCAAGTAGGCTATTGCACTATTTTTGCGGTTGTTGCATCCACCTGCTCAACTCCTCCAGTGGCTCTGGTAGTTGGGTTGGTCCGGGTTGAGCTTCCAAGAATCGGGTTGTCTGGATCAGGAGGGGTGCTCATTGGTGATGTCTGTGTGGTATACGCTAGGTATGCATACTTCCCGATGACCGAGCCCCCCAAGGAAAAGAGCAAGGACAAGGTCGCGACTGCCGTCCTTTCCATTACGGACAAGGCCAACAGGCTACAGGTAGGATCTGTTTGCCGTTTGGCGTTGGCTCTGGGGCGTTGGCTCTGGGGCGTTGGCTCTGGGCGATGGCTCTGAGCCAGAATCAACCTTGCTTGAGCCCCCTTCTCATCAATCGCACGACCTGTAGAAGAACAAGCGCCAAGAGGCGGAAAAGATGGATACCAAGCCTGAGGGCGAGTCCGAGAAGGAGGACAAGAAGGAAGGCGAGGACGAGAAGCCTGTCGCAGCGGAACCTGAGCCCAAGGAAGAGCTTCTCTCCAACCCGGCTCGCGTTGTGGCCGCACAACTGCCCGTAGTGTCCATTCCCGACGGATGCCGTTACCGCCCCGTGGTAGGCGCTTGCGTTTGCAAACCGTTCTGCTGAGCTCGACGGCGCCCATGATGCCGTTATGACTGCCTCTGATGTCTTTGCTCACTGCTCGTTGAACACAACCCGTTTCTTTTAGCTGTTGCCTCTGCGTGGAGATGTGACTGTATTGTCTGACACGACACCGGGTGAGGAGGAGATTATTTTGGAGACATCAGAGCCTGGCGTTGAGCAGGCAGGCGGTGTTTCTACGGCCAACGAGCCCGCACCGCCTGCGCCGTTTGAGTTTGATGAAAGCAAGGAAGATTAAGCAACCGAGCCGTGCATTTTTGTAGTGAAAGCCTTTCTCTCTCTCCCTCCCTCTCTGTGTGGCAGATTTCGGGTGGTTGGCTGCGCGTTGCTGCAGCCACATACCATCAAAGGTTCTGGGCTGTTTTGAACAGTCCGCGCTTTGTCGGGCGCATGTTTGGCCTGCCATCTCTTGTCCATCCAAATTGACCCGTTGACCTGTTTGAGTTTGGGAAGAAAGGTGCGACGTGTCATCTGCAGAAAAGCGTCAATGACCCAGTTTTCAACTCAGGAGAGAAAGAGAACCAGGGCCGAGACAAAGGAGAAGAGATGGCAAAGCGAGAGGACATTAGGATGCAAAATGCAAAGAGAAATGACACGGAACATCACGGTGCACGAAATTAAAAACGAAGAAAGGCCACAAGCCCAACAGCACGCATGAGACAGCCCACACTATGGGCAGGATTAAAGGGGAGAGAGGGGAGAAGGCGGCGCAATGCAATAGCGCCACTAGGCGTATGGAAAGACGAGAAAAACAGAAAAAAAAAAAAAAGACGGGGGAAATTATTGGACTGAAACAAAGCCGTCGTTATCCGTCTTGTTAATGCTGGCCAGCATGGCGTCAATGTCCATGCCACCACTTTCTTCGACAAAGACGCTGTCCATGTTGCCAGTGCCACGGAAGGACACATCCGACTGTCCAAATGAGGATCCGCCGTCGAAGCCAGACCCGCCAAAGCCGCCGCGGCCCATGCCGCCATGGTCGCCGTGCCCAGAGGACATACTGCCGGGGGGGGGGGGGGGGGGTCAGGGATATTGCACAAGGGACAAGGGACGGTGTGCCACTTCAGACGTGTCGAAGAAGAGACCTACCGTGCATGCCACCTCCGGCGCCAAAGTTGTGGGCACCAGTTGGAGTAGCACCGCCGGCAGCACCGCCACCAAAGGATGCACCCTGGTGGCTGTTGGGCCACATGCCCGGGGGTGCTGCCGCTGTGAGAGGAGCGGGCATGTCAGCATCGGTACTAATACCCATGCGAGTGAGCGCCCGCATGAGCTGAGAAAGGTTTTCCTGTTGCCGAGCCGATTGTGCCGCCAAAGCTTGGTTCTAAACGAGACACGATGCAGCAAGCGTTTCAGGGTGATTTTGAAGAGCCAGCAACTGCTTTTGACCACCACAACATGTCAAGCATCACAGACAAGAAGGCTCAACCACCGACTGCGCCAAGTCGGCAAGCACAGCTACGAGATCACTCTGGTTCGACGCGGACCGTCGCCCAATCCCAAGGCTCTCGGCTGGTATTGTAATTGTGTGTCATCGAGCTGAAAACTAACCTGAAGGTGCAAAAACTGGACTTGGCGCTCAAGGGCGACAAGGCGTTGGTCAGTGAGGTGTTGTTGCCGACTTTGAAACTCCTGTGTCGGTTGCTGCATGACGGGCGTGGAAGGGTTGGGGGTGCGCGATTTTTTGGCGGATGCGGCGGAGGATTTTCGATGGATAAGGTGAAGCAGATCCTCACGCCCACGGCGGAAGTAAGGGTTGCTAAAGCGCTCGATCATGCCCACGCCGGGCATGACCTTGCCCTTGTTGCTTGTGTTACGATGGAATCCTGGTCATCGTGGAGAAGGCCAAATGAGCCATGGTGACAAGTCGAATCACCTCTGATCTTTTTATGGATTGGGTGGCACTGTGCAGCAGCAGGACGAGGTGTGCGTCTGTACGCACCATACATGTTGAGCTGTCGGACAAAGGAGGCATAGTTGTTGTGTTTGTAATAAGCGGGCAAGACATCGCGGGAAAACGCAGCGATATCGGCCACCCAGAAAGAGGAGCCGTCGTCGCTCCACTTGATAATGTGGTTGTGCTGGTCGTTGTTGGCTAGCCGATAGAGTTTTTGCAAGAATTGGGGAACGCCACCGCGGGTTGAGGAGGGGCTGCGATCATCCACGCCCATGGAGGACGAGTCCACATCCGAGACATCATCCATGGTGGGTGGTGCGCGAGGCGGATCGAGTCGACACGGGGAGTGAATCAGCCCAGGGTTCGGGCATCGGGCATCGAGTCTGCGGGGCACGGGCGCGGGGCAAAGCAGGGGCCCGGAGCCTCAGCTAGAAGGGCCTATTACGATGGCCGTCACGCCTCTATCCCTACGAGAAGGCGCAAAGGTCACAAAGCGTACAGAGGCGAGCAGGAAAAAAAAACAAAAAAAACAAGATAAGGCAGGGAGCAGCAAGTCGGGCATGTGGCTCTTTGAATAGGGTGATAAACGACTGCCAATCAGGTGTGCGCAACGGCCAATTGTAACGCCCCCGAGCAACGAGGGAAAGAAAGGAGAGGGAGAGGCAGCAGATGAGGCGAGCGTGAGCGCGAGCGGTGCTCGTGTGTGTTCAGCTTCAGGGGTCAAGAGAGAGAGAGAGAGAGATAGAGAGAGAGAGAGAGAGAGAGAGAGAGAGAGAGAGAGAGAGAGAGAGAGAGAGAGAGAGGCAGAAACAGGGATGGAGAGTGGCAGCCTCTTGGGCAGCCAGCAGAGACAAGGACGCATATGTATGTGTGTGTGTGTGTGCCAAGGGATGGCAGACCAAAACCGACAGGGCGGGGTGGGGCGTTGCTGTGCCGGGTCGGGACGGGACTCACCGTTGACTCGTCTAACTGCTGATGCTTATCGCGACCTCCCTGCATGCGGGAAAGGGCGGGGCGCAAGGTGAGCGATGGTGCGCGGGGGGTTTGAATCTTCAATCGACTTCACAAGACGCCTTTCATGAGGGTGAGGCGATACTTGGCGCTGCCGTTTCACGCACCGTGACGCGCGGGAAAGGAGTGCCGCGTGAGGTTAGAGAAATGGGGTTGGCTGTGGGTGAACGCCAGAGGGAGGGGCAGGAGGTCAACGCAAAGTCAGAGAGACGCTCAGTGACCGGGTGTGGGGTGTGTGACGAAACCAAGGTGAAAGTAGAGGATGATGATGCAAATGGTGTTTTTAAAGAGAATGCACGTATTCAGTGGCCTTTGTCAGAGGGTGAAGAAATTTAGCGCGATTTAGAAATGGAGAGAGTGGCTGGGCGAAAGGAAGGAAAGGAACCTTTCTTCTTCTGCTGCAACTTTTGCAGATTTTACGACATTAACTCACTGGCTTTTATACTGTCAAGATATTGGTGATTTGGATTTTACTGCATCTTCTTGAATAAAAAGAGCATGTATAGACGTTACGAACCGAGTTGAGGAAGACAGGGAAGGAAGGGCGAGAGGGTGAGGACAGGAGGGATTGAGAGAGAGAGAGAGAGAGAGAAAGAGAGAGAGAGCGCGAGAGAGAGAGAATAGAGGCAGAGAGACCGAGGCAGAGAGAGAGAGAACAGAGCCAGAGCCAGAGACAGAGCCATAGACAGAGCCAGAGAGAGAGATCGGCCGAGCGGGGATCGGGGACTGGCACAAGCACGTAGTCAAGCGTTGTCCCATTCAATTGTGTCAATTCAGTGACGGGGGGGTGGACAGACGTCAACGCCAAGGCATGAGCAGCTTTCGGGGCTGGTGGGAGCGCAGGAGCATCACGCACTGTGAGATCATACATCATCAAAGCCAGCCCCACCCTCGGCAGGGTCTGGTCCCGTTCACCCGGCTGCCCTTTGGCCAGCAAGGAGCACCAAGGGTTGCACGGTCAGGAGAACGTTCATGAAGGTTGAGCATGCATCCCGCGTCTTACACATGGTGACTCCTTGACGCGATGCCCAACAAACTCTTCCATTTATATTTACTTTTAAGTGTCGAAGCCTACAACAAATTATCCCCTTAGCTCAGTTGGTTAGAGCGCAGGTCTAATAAACCTGAGGTCGTGAGTTCGAGCCTCGCAGGGGATAACCTTTTTGTGCTTGCCGCTTTTTGTCAGACATCCTCTTGTACAATTGTCAGATGTTTTACTTTGTCTGACAACCCTTATCTGACAATCTCTCTCTCTCTTTACGCTTTCCCATGCAGCAGCAGCACGAGCAGGCAAGCAACT
>NW_001865051.1:1037029-1050895 GCF_000002865.3 Monosiga brevicollis MX1
ACAATTTATTTGTGTGTATGTGTGCGTGTGTGTGCATTTGAATGCAAAAAGCGCGCGAGCGAGTCGTCCCGTCGTTGTCGTCGTCGTTGTTGTTGGCTGGAGCTGTCTGTGTGTGCTCCCTCCCTCACGGCCTCGCACTCACTGGTTCGTGGAGGATCGGTTCGGCTCGGGCTCAGGCTCAGGCTCAGGCTCAGGCTCAGGCTCAGGCTCAGGCTCAGGCTCAGGCTCAGGCTCAGGCTCAGGCTCAGGCTCAGGCTCAGGCTCAGGCTCAGGCTCAGGCTCAGGCTCAGGCTCAGGCTCAGGTTCAGGTTCAGGCTCAGACCCAACACTTCGCGCTCACGAGATGGGCCTGCAGCGCTGATTGCAAGTGGTCCAGTGTTGAGGAGGGGCTCGGACGAAGCGATTCAGCATGGCGACCACTGAATTTGTCGCCCGCGATCTCGGGAGTCAGGTGCGCGCTCGACAGGAGCGCCGCCGCCAGCTGGAGGTTTGTTGCCAGTCCACCTAGGCCTGCTTCGAGATAGCTGTGCCGTTCGATTCAGTTCTGGTCGCTGCATTCATGTTGGCCGGTTGTGTGAATGTGATTGGTGTGATTGGCATAGCGCTGGCGAGAGCGACAGACAGCGGGGTTTGCCGTGCCTGAGCCGTCGGGGACAAAGCAATCTGATGACACGGATCACGTTCATTTTGACGTGGATGTGATGCTTTTATCTGCGGCCGCTCAACATGATCTTCCCGAGGTTCAGCGCCTTCTCTTGCAGCCAAGCGTCAATGTCAACGCCGGCAATACGGATGGTCTCACGGCCCTGCACCAGGTTCAATCCCCCCTCCCCGTGGACCCCCTTCATTTGCTCTTGTGAGCAAGCCGCCTAGAGCCGTTGTCAAAGCCTTCTGACCATTGTGCTGTGTTCTCCCAAGGCTGCCCTTGATGGCCACGTGGCCATGGGCCAGGCCCTATTGGAAGCGCATGCCGATCCCAATGTAGTTGACAACGAGGTGCGCTGCGCTTGCACAGTCCGCGCTCCGGACATGCGCCACAACTCAACAAGTCCCACCCCATTCAATAGCACTGGACACCGCTGCACGCTGCTGCTGCCCAAGGCCACACAGAAATGGTTGAGTCAGTAGCCCTGCTTTCAAAGGCCGCGCGCCCGGGTCACACTGATCCATCGTTTCCCACTGGTCCATCGTTTCCCACATCCCGAGCCTCATTCCCACTGCCTTGCTTCCCTCGCGGCTCCGTGTATGCCACTCACGGTTTGGCAGGTTGTTGGTGAAGCACGGCGCCGATTTAATGGCAGTCAATGTCGATGACCAATTACCAATAGACCTGGCCCGCGATATAGCCAACCGTGAAGATCCTCCCGAATGCGACGACCCAGAGGCACTCGCTGATGCCCTATCCGATCTTCTGGGCTCTTTTATGACCGCACAAGGTACGCGAACCAACGTTGTGGCACCTCGCATGCAGCGGCCTTTCCTGGTCTAGGTGTCTCGATCAACATGCTTGGCCGTGTGCCGGCGTCGGCACCCTCATGCTGCAGCTCTTTTGCTCTACCTCACGTGGCTTGCAGGTCTCGACGCGGCCGCTGCTGAAGCTCGTCGTTTTCAGAGTCGGCGTCAGATGGAGGCAATCGTGGCCAGTATTGAGGCAGGCCAATCGGATGTCAATGCCCCAGTCACGGCCGATCACGCCACGGCACTGCACATTGTGGCCGCACACGGCTGGGCCGACGTAAGTCATGCAGACTTTGGCATGCGCTTCGCATGAGGGGAGAGTTGGTGTTAAGCACATTTCTTTTCCAGGAGCCGTGCATGCGCGCTCAATGTTGACACGCAAACAATGGCCCGACCCGAGGCAGTTGGTGGATCGACTCTTGACCCTAGGCGCGTCTGCCAATCAGCCAGACGACGATGGCTACACCCCCATGCATGCTGCCGTCGCCTTTAGCCAGGTAGGCGTGTTGTGCCTCGACCATCCGCACCGTCACGTGTGCGCTCTCTCGTTGACGGTCATCGCATCCAGGAGACAACACCACATTGTCACTCCTCATCCCCTTGTCATCATCAACACCCCCACACGGCTAGATTGAAATCGTTCTAGCCCTTGTGGATGGTGGCGGGCAGGTTGATGTGCAGGTTTGTCTGCCTGCCCAAGGCTTGGAATGCTCCAAATGGTCATCCCATCTATATCAGCTCGAGGCTGGTCCCCGCTTCCTCGAAGAAAAATCTTGCCCCACCGGGCTTCTTCTCCATTTCCTTGCTCAAAATGGCTGGCATGCTCGCAGACAAATAATGGCCTTACACTGGCCGACCTGGTTCACCCAGACGACGACACCATGCGGGTATGGCAGTTTCTGCTGGATTGGGCCTCTCAAGACTCGTTGCCCTCTGTCCCCTGCCATTCGCAATGAGTCGACCACACACTGATGACATGAACCCGCCCTTTTGGTTTTTCTGGGTTTTTCTTGGTGTGTGTGTGTGTGTGTGTGTGTGTGTGTGTAGAAATTGGTTCCGCTTTTGCCACAACGCGTACTTGATAGACAGAATAGTTTGCGCCGCGCTCGCGCCAAGGCACAGCCGCAGTCTGCGGCAAGTTTAGCGGGCAGTGCTGCCGAAGGTTCCGTTGAGCCGTCTTCGTTGTCCGACAATGACTTATTGTCTTTAGAGGGACTTGATACTGCTGGCCCCAATATCGAGTCGGACCATGTCATTACCCCACCTCCGCTGGCTGACGCTTCGCCCGAGGATTCGTCCACCCACACCCCGGATACAAGTCCTCCCAGTGGTGACGAACACCACACCGTCATGTTAGAGCGTGGCTCCATTAGCTCTTTTACCCCACCAAGCTCTGGCGTCGAGGATGCCAGCCCCATGACTCGCCGTCTCTCCAGCGTGCGTGCTCGCAAGCAGCTTTCTCGGTTGCCAGAGGACCTCCAGAAAACGCTGGCAGATGAATCACCCGAAGTTGTTCGGCGCTCCAGCATTACACGGTACGGTCAGGAAGCACCCCACCACATCACATCCCGTGCCCAGCCCTGGCTGTCAAACTCTCGATATCTGCCATCCACTGATACATAGGAGCATGGGCAGCAGCAAGCGTGAGGCCGCCACCCGGGACCGTCAGCAGGAGCGCATTGCCATTTTCAGTGGGAGCACCTCTGTCCTGAACCCAGCGCCTCGTCTCAGCTTTGATCTCACCCATGAGGATGTGGGTGAAGAGGCAACTGTCAGCGAGATGCTGCCCGTTGAATTCGAGACGCCTTTGGACGCGGCTGAACCCGTTGTTTTTGAGCCTTCGTTCAAGGATGATGCACCGCCAGATCTGGACAGCACAATTGTGCCCGGCGAGCTGGCAGTGGTGGACAATGGCTCCGATGACCCTCTATTGACGTAGGCTTGCTCTCTTCCTCGCCTGATTGCTCCTCTCATAGCATGAGATCAGCAAGCTTGTTTGACTTGCTTTGATACCTTGTCTGTTTTTTTTTTTTTTTTTTTGGGTCAGACCATGACGAATTTTGGTTTCCTGTCTGACTTGGCATAGATCTTTGACGACTCGCTTAAACCAAGCTTTGGACCGCGTCCAGCATCATGCGGAGCAGGCCATGGAGCACGCTGTACGAGCACGGGCGGCCCGCGATGAAGTCAAGGAGCTCTGGCGCTTGCTGCAGGTGAGGCCACACTATCAGACGGGACCAGATCTCGATTTGGAACGGCTCAAACCATGAGGTCCTAATTGACGATCTGCTGTGCCCATGGCCCACAGGTCACTGTACCAAATCACACGATTCCACACCCTTTTCGGTCTCGCTCCAAGAGCCCAAAGACCCGGTCCAAGCATGGCATGCGCTCCAAGAGCCCCAAACCTGGACGCAAGCCCGTGTGCCGCCCTCGAAGTGATCACGGGTACGTCCAGAGCGTTGGCTTCCAGCCACGCGTTTAATATCAGCTTTTGTTTCAATATTGGCCACTTGGTATCTTCAAATAGGCGTGAAAGTCGGGGCTCGACTGGCTCCATGGAGCGGAGTAAATCGGCTGGTGCGCGGGGTCACCACCATCGAGTCCCAACGAGAAGCAGCGACAGCAAGCTCCGACCCACGAGCTCAGGTGGGGCTCTTACTGATGGGCGTCACGAACTGGACAAGGATGCTCACCATGCCGCGCGCCGAGGTCGGAGCGTAAGCCCACACATGGGTGCTGAGCCTGTGGTACGCCCGCAGTTTCGTGAGCTCAGCCCAGCCGTCACAGGGGCCGAGCGCGTACGAATGGCACGGGAAATGGCTGGTCGACGGCCACCTCGGCGCTAGCCGCTGACATTCAAGAGGAATATCTTCTTGCTGCGCCAGGACAGTTGTGCATAGGAGCATTCAGATGTGCCGTAGAGATGAGGTCAAGCTGACAGACTTGCGAGTCAAGTTTTTGTTTTGCTTCAATTCAAAAGGGAAAAAGAAAAGAGAGGTCGGATTGACGCACAAACGTCACGGCAAAGACACGGCGACTCCAGCTAACAGTCGCAACGGGACCTGTTTGTCAAGCTTGAAAACAAGAGAAATCAACAACTTTGTGGGACGACACGCCGAGTCGCTCACTCGGGGTGGGCGGAAACTCAAGCATGCTGAACAAAAGACTCTGGGGGAGTCACGACACGATTCCAACTCTCGTGTCAACCCCAATGGGACGTGGAGAAACGCGCAAAAGATAAGAGCGTTGGCCACAACAAAAGAAGGGAGCGAAGAAAAAGAAGGCGAAAAGCTGACGGAGAAGCAACGGGGGGCAGTTCAACGGGGAAACCCAAACGGGCACAGAAAAAGAGACGAGGTTGAAGGCAGCAGGCTAAAGCTGCTTCGACCAACACGGGACAGGGACGTTTGTGTAAGCAAAGCACAGAGCTAACAGGACCGAAAAAGAGTTACGAAAAGAAAAGAAAAAAAAAAACGGTAAGGAAAAACAAAAGGTTGCAGAGCGGTGCTTGGGGCACATGTCCTCGCTATAGGTGTTGCTTGGCAGCCTACGGGCCGCGCGATGCGCTGGCAGCCCACAAGGATAAAAAAGCACCACTGCGGTGGCGTTCATTGCGCTTAGACAAGTTCAGTCTCCGGCTGGAAAGGATTGCGGCAGACAGAGAGCGAAATATCAGAAGAAATCGGAGCTCAGGAGACCAGAGTTGAGGCTGCCTCGAGCAAAACCAGTGGCGGACAGATGCAACGTACAGCGGGGGGACCGGCGAGACGCTTCTTGAGCCAGAGGAACATGAAGATGAGCCAGAGGGGACCAGCAAAGAGAAAGCCGACAATCAGCAGACCCAGACCAAGATCCTCTTCATAGTCGGTCTTGGGCTCTGAGTAAAGGTAGACGCCGACGAGCCTACAAGATGAGGATTGCAGGCCGTGAGAGGTATGGCGAGAAAGTAACTCAGGTGTGCAGCCTTGTTTTGGGTTGGGCGGGCAAGAATTTGAGCACAATCATACCAGAAGGGGGAGGTGAACATCCAGATGAAGATGGTGTAGCCCAGAGCACCCAAGCTACAGAGGAAAGGCGGAATGAGAGAAGATGGCATTGGCGACAGGGGAAAGCAGCGTGGGTTGGTGGGCCCACGCACAAGCTGTAGGGAGTCTCGTAGCAGCCGACGCGGAGCTTCTCCTCGGCCTGAACCTTCATGGCGGCGGCAAGGGCAGCCTGGCGGTTGGCACCGCCTGCAGGGGCGGTGGCGGTGGCGGGGGCGGGGGCAGACATTGTGGCTGTGGATGCAGAACACCAAAGGCAAATGAGGTGAAGCGCGAGGCCAGAGGCTCACAACTTTTGGGCGAAGAATCAGCCGCAACAAAAGAAGAAGATTACAAAAGAGGGCAAGGGAAGGACGAAAGAAAGCAAGAAAAGAAGGGCAGGCGGGGATGGCAGAGCCTGATCCCGCGAGGGGAGAGGCCAGCGTGAGGCAGATGAGCGCAGGTACACTACATACCAGTACGATTCTGGAAGAGAAACAAAGAAGGCAAAGCCTATCAGGTCGAGGTCGGGGGTGACACATCAAGAACCGGCATGAGGATCAATCGCAGCAGCTCTCACTGGGGTCGCACATGGTGACACGATGGATGCTACGGTCAAAGAACAAGTCATGCCGCTCAAACACCATGGCATCCGCAACAAGCAAGCATCAAGAACAAGTAAAGCATGTGTTGTCTGGCTCCAGAGGCATGCCGGGAGCGACGGCGACGGCGGGCACGAACGGCGGCGCGAGGGGTCCAAACGGAGCAGTGACAGCAAACGAAGAACCCAAGGCACACCAGTCACAAGTTCAGAGAAAAGAGCGATCGCAGCCATGTTTTCGGGCGGGTCGTGTGAGCCACGGATCCCTCGAGCCTGCACGATACTTCAACTCGCATGGTGTATCCAAACAGCCACTACAACCGAGCCAGACAAGAAGAACAACCCGAGCCCCGCTGTTCCCGTTCCGGGCTGCCGTTTCTCTGCCACCCACTTTGACTCAAGGACGAGAACAAATAGCATTTACAACCTCAGTCGCGCGTTTTTCCCGCCTTTTTGATTTGTCGACGAAAAGAACAAAAGAACAAAGGAAAAGCAAAGGCGTGTGTGTGTGTGTGTGTGTGTGTGTGTGTGTTACGAAGGGATGATGATGTGCTGCCTGCTAAAGTTAAAAGAAGTCTTGTCTTTGTTTTTTGCTTTGTCTCTTTTGCTTTGTCTCTCTCTCTTTGTGTGCTGTTGCTGTCATCTCTAACAAGTGGTAGCCCTTTGCTTTCTCTCTCTATTGTTGTGGCTGTGGTTACCATCTGTCAGTGTGGTGGGGATGACACTTTACTCAAAGGCGTGACAATTGTAACGCTTTCTCAGCTTCATGGAACAAAGCGAGGCTGCATGCGCAGCGTCTGCGGGGGTCGGAATGTAGCGACAGTCCCTGCATAGACCCCCAAAATTCCGTGCCCGTCATGCCTTTGTTGCCCCGCAATCCCCCTAGGCCATGACCCACCTGTTGTCAACAGCTGTTCTCCATACATCTATCCCAAGCCCCAGCCAAGGTCTTCCCACCGGAGGCCAGTGAGTTCCCCAGCCGGTCCCAAGCTGCAGCCAAGGGCCTTTTCCCGCCCACCGAGCTGGAGCAGAGCGGCGGTCATTTGGTGTCTTGGGGAGCCCCGGGGTGAGCTCAGCTGTGCATGTTTGGCGCGCCAGCGAGTGGCAGTGCAGTCCGCAGGGGGTTGAATTGAGATCGCAGTGCCTCGAGGCCAAGACGGATTGGATTCGGGCTGCCGGCACGCACACGGGGTCTATTTTAGAATGGCTGAGGCGACGCCGTCTCAGGAGGAGTTGGCAGGATCCGCGGCCGGTGACACGCTGGTCCTGAACGCTGCTGATCCGGCCGTGTCGGAATCTGACGGCGGTGTCATGGATGGTGCGCATAGTGGCTCGGCCGATGCCGTGGGCAGCGAACCGGCAAAGAAGGCAGCCGACGAGGAGGCCAACGGCGCGATGAGCGATGATGGCGGGCAAGAGCTTGGTAGCGGCGATCATGCAACAGACTCAGCTACAGTGGCTGTGGAGGAAGCAGAGGCGACAACAGGTGTTGATGACGAAGTAGACGTGAATGCGGATGTCAAGGACGACGCAGCGGTGACTGCGGCTGCCGAGGATGAACCGGAGATGGCTGCGGTCGCGGAGAACAAAGCAGAGATGACTGCGGATGCCGCGGAAAACGAGCCATCGGTGGCTGCGGCCGCGGAAAACGAGCCACCGGTGCTCACGACTAAAGAGACTGAAGAAGAGAGTGCAGATGCCGATGCCGTCACAGCATCTGGAGTACCAGCAGTGAAGAATGCAGAGCCAAGTGCAAATAGCACTGCCAGCGAGGTAGACCGAGCCCAAGCATCTGCGGAATCACCAGCAGAAACAATCGTACCAGAATCAGATCCCACGGTCGAGTCAACAGAGGCGGCCGACGCAGAAACAAGCCTGAATTCGTCTGCAGAGGCGGCCCTGGCAACAAAGCCTCACCAGACCGACGTCATGCCTGTGGCTTCCCCCAAGATTGTCGTTGAGATCAGCGAAAACGATCAGGACGTTTCCAAGGATAGCTCCGCCGAAGATGCCTGGGAAGGACGCGGGGATGCCGATGACTACGAACACGAGGAGGTTGGTCCCACGTTCGCTTGTGGTTGCGCAAGCGAGCACTTGTCGCTCGATTCGCTGGCCGCCCGAACAAAATCAATTCACCTCGTCTATTTTGCGCGCGCAGGTGGACCCACGTGTAGAAATTGCCCTTCAAGATATGAATGATGCCTCGGACGCCATCAATCGGCTCGAGAAGGAACTAGAGGTTCGTCGTTCCTGCCTTCCAAATGTCGTCCAATCTTGACCCATGTTGGAGGCTCAGGATCCCGTGTCTTCTCATCCCGGCCGTCATGTTGCTTGCGCCTGGCACACCAATGTCTTTTTCTCTTGACAGGAAACGAAAGCAGCCTTCAAAACAGCCATGGACCAAGTGCAAATAGATCTGCGTGATTTGGCCAACAAGCTCGGGCGCCGCAACATCGACAAGGCCCGCCCCTATCACCAAGCGCTCTTCCGAGCCCGCAAGGTAGCTTCTTGGCCCCTCTCTGACTCCCAGTCTGCTCAGTTGCTTCTGTCTGTGTCTGCGTCTGTGTCTGCGTCTCTGGACCTCTCTTTTGGGTCACATCTTCACTGTGCCTGAGAGGAAAGCAAGCAATGTGGTGCAGCCGCTGCGATTCAAGTGTTTGTGTGGTCTCATGGCGCGCGATGCTCTTCCAGGCCCACTACGAGTCACGGCAGGCAGCTGTGTACTTTGAAAAGGCCTCTGGGGCCTACCAGCAAGCCAAGCAAAAGGTCAAGGCCACCGAGCAGCAGCTGGAGAAGGGCGCAACCTTTGACGCAAATCTCCAAGCTTCCCTCAACAAAGCCACGCAAGACCTCATGACCGCGTTCAACCGCAAAGAACACGCAGATACAATTCACCAGACCAAAACTCAAACCTTCCTCAAAGCCGACCGCGAACTCATGGAGCTGGCCAAGGCACGCAAAAAAATCATCATCAAGACCAAGCCTTACTATGAGAGCAAAGTTCAGCACGACAAGATTCTCATGGGTACGTGCATGTGCTCATGGTCCTTGATGCTCGCGTGGCGCCCCCACCTCAGCCTCAACACTCATGTGAAAATCCATCAATCAGGTCTTCGTCAGCAACTGCTACAGCAGGAGCGTGACATCAAGGCAGCCAAAGAGAAATACAGCAACAGTCTCAATACCTTATCCAGCATTAGTGAGGAAATTCACGAGCGACGCGAAGCTGAAAAGGCCGCCAAAACGCCTCCGGCGTCCGCCACCACGCAGCACGGCGGCGCATCGGTGCCTGCAGAGACCGCCGTGTCTGAGGCGACCGCTGCGAACAGTACAGCCGCACCTGAAGGCGACAAATCGTCGCGTACATCTGTGACCTCGAGTCCGCGTCGCGTCTCCTCCGAGGCATCGGATCGTTTGCGTAAACAGATTGAAGAAGCCAAAGCGCAAGAAGCTCTGCAGCTTCAGCGCGAACAAGCACGCGAAAAGGATCGGGAACAACTTTTGGTATGGCTGCCTGCGTCATGTTCTCTTGTCCCTCGAATCCAGACCCAGACTCACCCCAAATGGTGCTTGCGTGATGTTGGACAGGCTGCGGAGCAAGCCATGAACGCCGATCTCATGGCAGAAGGCGGAGAGGGTGAGGAAAACGACTACAACGAGGCCGATGAGACACAAGATAGCATCGTCAGCTCCCAGGACGATCTGCACATGGCGAACGTCTACGAGGAAGACGATGCCAAGCAATCCCCAACACCACCTTCCTCGGCTGGCGTGGATCCTGTTTCCCAATGAAGGGTCACGGCCTGAGCACCTGCGCGAGGATGATTCACAGCCCTGACTAGCCCCCCTGCCCGTGCCTTGTGTTCGCAATCTTCGAACATGCCAGTTTTAGGTTTGAGTTTTGCTTTTGTTCGTCCTGAATGGAATAGAATCACGAGTCCTAGATCGTAGTTGACAATGCGCAAGCACATCCTCGCGCGAGGCGGCTTTGGTTTCGAGGGAAAAAAGTGGACAAGAACCTACGCTTTGAGAAAGGGACCGCTTTCATCAGCGTACACGTGTCAATTCAAGAGATTACATAACAAAAATACGTCGAGAAGCAGAAACAAAGCAAATGAAAATATTCAACAGCGCCGTCCCATCAGACAGTCTTGGGTAAGACAGACACGGTGACACAGGCCGGACAACGGGAGCAAAGCGCCCAAGCTAAACCAAGCGACCGGCGAAAGAAAAAAAAAAAAAACTCCCCGAGTCTTTATACTCGGAGCTCGCGGATCTTGTGACGATTAGCGTCGTCGACCTCAAAGACCTTGGTCCAGTCAACAGTGGGGAAATAGAATTCGGCCAAGTTGCCAAACAAGCCGCGATGAAACGGCGAACGACCCTTGGCGGCTCTGATATAGTCGTAGCGGAACTTATTGACGCCCTCGTTGGTGGTAAAGTCGTCAAACATGATTTGCTTCAGGTGCATGACCAGCAGCAACGAGACCCACGTCGTATGGAGGCAGCCCTGAGCAAAGAGCCAAGCAATAAACGGCGAGCAAGACGCCTTGATCCATAGGTTATAGAAAAATGACTCATGACTTGGGCATTCCAGCGAGAAGTCTGTGGGGCAAACGGCGGCGGGCATGAGTCAAAAAGGCTTTGGGCAGCTTAAAATCGGCAGGGCCCGCACGCAACTTACAGCGCATGCAGCCAACGAGGAACATGATATTGGAGGCCACAAAGCACATGAGATAATGCATAAAATATCGATGGTTTCCAGCACCAACATCGTTGTCCACAAAAGGGCACTACGGGCAAAATCAAAAGTGAGGCTAGCCCTTGATCAACTGATGGACGAATGGGCGGCCATGTCAACGCGTACATGGTGATCAAAACGAGCGACACAATGATTGCAAATTCCACAGTGCTTCGAGCGTAGCGGACGGCGGGCCTGTCACATCGCCGCAACAGCACCAACAGCACACGATGAGACGATCAAGATGGTGCAAAGGGCGAGCCAAGGCGCATGCCGAGTCTGATCGACGTACAACGCAGGACATGCAGAAGTGATCGGCCGTCAGCATGTTGTTCTGGGAGGTGGGCGTTGGACCGAAACGGATGGGATGAGCGCACGGTCACGGCTCGGGTATGAAAAGGCGCAACAGAACGTGCGACTCTACCTCGGCGAGAGCGATGATGTTGCGGTTGCGCTCCGAAGCCGGAACGACAATTTTGCCAGGATCAGTCGTGTTGGTTTTGTGGAAGGACCAAAACAAAAACGGAATCAGAATCACCACGCAGAGGTTCTCCATGTTGGTCATCATGTCCCAGAAGAGATAAAAGTAGGTGCCATAGAACACGGACAGGGTCGAGTACCACATGGCCAGCGAGTTGGGGGCTTCCCCGGGCTTGAGGTAGGTGAGTGTAAACGTCCTGGACAAGGAGCAAGAAGGTGAGATGATCTCAAGAGTAGATATAAACGAGTAATCTGTCGTCGCGTGGGGTCGCCTCAACGTACTGGAGACTCGTGCACCAGGCGAAAACGGAAAAGGCGAGCATCAGCAGACCGAGCCACACGTTGGTCTTGAGCTGTTGGTTGAAGTGGGGTTGGAGGTTGAGGGTTGGGGGGAAAGAGGGAGTTGGTGTCAGCGTTATGGCAGAGTGAACGTGTTAGGAAGCAAACTCGACACTCAACAGTTTGTGAGACATTAGAGGAAGATACAAAGGTGTGGTCTGGGCACCCACCAGCTCAAAGGCGTAGCCGACCATCAAGATACCAAAGAACGGGGTCCACAGCAGACAGTAGCGGCGCACAGGCTATGGCGAGGGCATCAGATAAGGTTGCGCGGTAGAACAACATGGCGGTGGCACGTGTGTGGCATACATACATCGCGACGGAGCCAGCCAAAGCGAGGGTTGGCCACGGGCGGCAAATGATGACGCAGCGTGTTCTGGTTCTGCGTCAATTTGCCGCGTGGACCCTGGCGATCCCAAAGCATGGATCGGCAGGACATTTTCTGCAGAGAAGGCAACGGGTCAAACGAAGCAAAAAAAAAAAAAAAAAAAAAAAAAAAAAAAAAGGTGAGAAAAGCAAATCAAGTTTCATGAGAGAATTTGCTGGCGCCGCATTCCGTGTGGTAAAGGTTACAGAGGCAAGCAAGGTAGAGTGTAGCGCACCGTAACATTGGGAATGTCGGGGTCGGCGCCAGACTCGATCAGGATGCGAACGGCCACCGTGTTGCTGGTAGCCATGGCATAATGTAGCGCTACACAGACACCAAATTACAGAAAGCGAGAAAGAGGCGACAGTCAGTCAGTCAGTCAGTCAGGCGGGCAGAGATGGAAACACGGGATCGAAAAGGTAAGAGGAAACGGTTGATGCTTTGTGCCAAAGCCAAAGGAGGAGTACCGGTGCTTTGAGATGTGTTGTCTTGGAGGTTCACGTGGGCGCCGAGGCCGATGAGCAAGCGAAAGAGGTCGGGGGCAAAACATTTGGCCGCGGCCCACATCAGAGCAGTTCGCCCCTCGGTATCGCGGCTGTCCACATCCTAGAAATAAGCGATCCATGCAATGGTTCCCAATGTCCGGAAGTGTTCAAAGAGGAAGCGGCATGAGGGTGCCACACGGGCAGCAGGAGACGGTGGACTGGGATGGTATCAGAGGCAAGATTGCCGAGGTACAGGCGTGGATGGCAAACACGTGCGCAAGAGCATTTTAGCGTCGGAGGATGGATCGTACCGTGCCCTGGGCAACAAAGTAGGCGCAGAGGTTGGCAAACCCAAATTGTGCTGCAATGTGCAGCGCATTGAACCCTGGCAAATGAAAGCGTTGAACCGACGGCAGGCATAGGGTGAGAGCAAGCGTGCATAAAAGGGGCCTCAAAAGTGGCGACTACGCAAAGGTCAACAGGCCAGACCTTGAACATCACGAAAGGTGGGATCGGCACCATGTTTCAAGAGGACGGTCACGGTCTGCAGGTGGCCCTGTCTGTCACATCGAAGCGTGATCTTGTGAGGTGTGGGGCCGAGAAGGACAGGGCAAGAGGGAAAGGAGCTGTGGGGCACCATGCGGGGCGTACCGAGTCGCCCAATGGAGCGGGGTTCCTTTGAGCTCGCCACCGATGGCGTCTACGCGAGCGCCCTGCTGCAGAAAATATCTAAGGCGTCGGCAAAGACGGCAAGATGGATGAGATTGAAGCGTTATGGGCCGAGGACCATTGCAAGGCAGGACGTGGGGCCCAGGCGGGACTTGTGTCGTTTCAACGCACTTGACGCAGGGAAGACGATCGTTGATGGCAGCCCAGTGCAGGCAGGTGATGCCCTCGCTGTCCACGGCGTTGACGTCAAAGCCTGGCGAGGCCAGCAAGGGAGGGCGGGTTGATAAGCTCAAGCTGGCGTGACTTTGGCTATCAGGCATCTGTGAGCCTGTTGGTGTCTGTACCTTGGTCTTCAATGTGGAAGCGAAGACGCGGCAGGATGCCACGCTGCGCCAGCTGGAAGGGAGTCATCTCTTCAACGGTTGGCGGCCGTGACACCTGAAAAGTTGGTTGGGACAGGACAACGAGGCAGGCGCAAGATGGGTTGTTAGCCTGATGGTATAATGGGACTGAGATCGAGGGCAGGGCCCGTCGGGCATGGGGCTCAAGGCTCAAGGGGACAACCGCGTTGTCGCGTGGTCCGACAACTGACCTGTTCCGCTGGGGCCGAACTGGCCGGAGGGGGCGAGGCCTGGCCAGCGGCCGGGGCTTCTACACGGATGCCATCGGAAACAGGCCCAGGGGAATGCATATCAGACATT
>NW_001865051.1:1062096-1067746 GCF_000002865.3 Monosiga brevicollis MX1
AAAAATCGGCCATGGTGATGGGTCGAAAGAAGTGAGTCGGGGTTGCGTCCGTTTGGTGGACAGTATTCTTTTTCCCAACGAGGGGACTCTGTGAGAATTTTTTTTTTTTTTGACGGGGGATGTAGACAAGACACAGATGCTAAGAGCAGCCTTCAAGTTGTGTAGGCCTGCTACCGAATCTGTTGTCGGGACCAGACGAAAAGAAAAAACACGAGGTTTAGGTGAGCAAAAAAATTTTTGGCGGAGATTCAAACTCGAGTTTTGGGTCTCACAGCCACGTACCGGCGCGTGGAAGCAGATGCAGAGAGCGCAAGGCATCATCTGTGGATATGAGCGGCAGACGGCAGACAGCCACATGTGTCAGATTCCATGATGGATGCAACGGGAGGAGTAAGGGCGACGATGTGTGTGGGCGTGGCAATGAACAACAAGATGTCAGTCTTTTTTGAAAAAGAACACACGAGAAAGAAAAAACAACAAAAGGTCGAAATTCTCGGAAAGGCGTGGAACGTGCCACAATTAAGATCAACATTGCCACGACAAACAGAAAGGCGGTGGGCAGGAGGCTTCGGGGAGCTTCATGCCATGCAGAGCAAGCCCATGTAAAGTAGACAGACAAGACAAAAAAGGGCCATGCAAGGCCACGGCCACGAAAGTGGTAGAGTCAACGGGAAGAAGCCTGAGAACGTACATGGCGGTGGCCTGCAGCCAGGAGGGGAAGAGTGTGGTAATTCGGCGCCGTGGCGAATGGACACCAACGAATGAGAGCAGAGGAAATAGGCACACCAGCAAAGCACGAGAAGTCGCTGCTTGCAACCGGCACCAGAGGCTGTTGCACAAGGCAAAGCAGAGGACACCTGCTTTCGAGAATGAAAGAGAGCCAAGCTCTCTAAAACCAGAGCGCATCCACCAAGAAGGAAGAGACAGGCGCGGTGAGCACATGCAAAAGCAGTAACGGATAGGCCAGATAACGGGCGCCGTCGGGGGACCAGTCGACGCAACCATGCCGGGCTGTGCATTGGAAGCAAAAGAGGGCGGGACCATGGCAAATCCAGCTGACACCCCCTGACCAACACCAGTACACACCGCCCACTGAAAGAGCTCGGGGGGAAAAAAAAGACAGACAGCAGATAGACACCCCATTGGCAAGCACACGAAACCCGTCGCGGTACCATCTCGCTACAGCACCAGCCCACACACATACACCACCACCACCGTCGCCACCGCCGCCATATGCTCAGTTTGCTCAGCGAGCACGTACCGACAGAGGAACCGAAAAATGACGAACCAAACGACAACTTGTGTGTGTGTGTGTGTGTGCATGTATTTTTAGTGGCAAAAGAAGACTCAAAATACACAAAGTTGGGGGAATCTACAATTAAAGTATACCAAAAGTTACACTTCTTGTAAAACAGTGTGATATAAGACACACTTGGTGGTCAACGACGGGGCACGAGGCATTGGGGATGGCAGAAGAATGATCGTGAACGAAGAAATGGAGAACCCACAGTAGCAGGCACCTCCTGCGTTTGCTTCACATTCACGAAGTGAGTGACAATAACTAGAGTTAATCAATTTGGCGAACGGAGTGATGAATAATAAATATTGTCCGATATCCAGTGTGCGAAAACAGTGAGGTGGTGGCCTGGCGCCGATGGCCGAGTCACTGGTCGAGGTCGCTGCTGCGAAGGCGGCGGAGAGCCCGAGGCGCGGGCAGCCGTCTCGGTTGGCGCAGGCACTGCAGGATGAGCTGCGAGCAGTGATCGCGGCCGACGATGGTGGTGAAGCTTTGCAGGCTGTACTGCAGCGTGAACCAGCTGACGTGATTGGCGACGCTTTGGCCAGCAGCGATCAGGTCCTGTTGCCCGACCGTCGGACTGCTACCGCGAGCGATGAAAGAATAGTAACGCGCCCATCCTGTTCTCCTGCCTTGCGTAGTTCCTTGTACTCTGGGCATATGACCAGTGGTCTTCGCCGCATCTTGCGGCTGTGTTGGCCGCCGGAGGTGACCCAAACGCCACCGTAAAGCAGGCCGATCCTGCCTTCAATGTGCTCGAGGCAAGACCCAGTTGCCCTCTGATCGATGCTGGGGTCTGTGTGTTCCAGCATCTCACGCGCTGCTTGGCATACAGGTGGGACAGACACTGCTGACTGCTGCCATCATGGACCGACGCACGAGCGACGTCGTCCTGCTTCTCCGCAATGGCGCTGATCCCAACGCTGCTTCTGCCGTGCGTCCCTGGGTTCCGTCCCTCGTCTCCAACAAGCCGACACGCCTCGCTCGATGTGGAATATCAATCCATCGCCCTCACTTGACGCATACCTGTCCGTGGAACACACCAACCAGGATGGAGTGACCCCTTTGGGCCTGGCCGCTCTGATGGGACAGAGCGATGTTGTACAGCAACTTCTCGCCGCTGGTGCCGATGCAAACCTGCCGGCTCTGGTAGGACTAGATGATGCTGACCCGATTGTGGGCTGTATTGACGCAGCCCAGTCAACACTCGAGCACTGATCTCAATCTGCACCGCTCACCAATCTCCCAGGCATCTTGCGAACGGCCGCTCCAAGTGGCCATTTCCCAACAGAATAATGCGGCTCTCGTGCAGCACCTCCTCAAGGCCCGCGCTGATCCGAGCCTGGCTAAGGTGGTGCGGACCTTGCACGATTCATGGTCGTGCGCAATAATCAACGCAATCGCACTCACGTCACTGGACAACTTGAAATGCACTTGCCGCGCACAGGACGACTTTTCTTTTGTACACTGGGTCGCCAGCTGGATGCTGAGCAAACAGCATGCCGCCATGCTCGATGCCCTTGCCGCAGCTGAGATGGACTACAATGCAAAGACGCCGCAGGTTGGTGGATCGGCTGCACCTGTGCCAAGCTCGCGGGGGTGTTTCTATTTTTTTTTTTTTTTTTTACTTTTTTTTTTTTTACTTTTTTTTTTTTATAATTCAAAAAGCACGGACGAATATCTCGTTTCCTGTCCATCAAGCTACCTGGTCGTCAACATGCTGCCAATTGCTTACGCCCCTTCTCCCATGCATGTGGGTCTATAGCACAACAGCACGCCACTCCATTTGACATCAACCGCAGAGGGTGTGCGTGCTCTCTGCGCACGAGGAGCTCAGGTTGACGCACAGGACAGCGTAAGTGGGCTCCTCCTGGCGCCACCACTTGTATTGGCCAATAGCCACTTTGTGCCCTAACCTGCGTGCTTGCCCAGGACGGCTACACGGCGCTACACCATGCCTGCATTGATCGAAATTGGGACAAGGCCTGCGCGCTCATTCATGCCGATGCAAACCTCTCACTACCTACCACAGTAAGCACATCGTCGACGTCACGGAGCAGTGACCTGCCAGAGCTCACCCCTCACATGTTCACAGTATGGAGCCACTGCCATTGATTTGGTTTTTGAACAATCGCATCGCCTTGCTCAAAACGACAAGGTGCGAATAGCAGAACACATGGCAGCCAACCAGGGTCTGGCTGCTGCTCACAACAGGTGCTTGTCATGCATCCCCGCGTAGGACGCTGTTGGTCGGACCATCGCGCTCATGATGAGACACGAGTCCCCACTCCCTCCGACCCCAAGCTGGCATCCTCTTTGTATGTTCAACAAGTGCAGTTGTTCCTCTGTGAATGGTGCATGCTCTCGATGATCAGTACCTCTCACCCTGCTTCAACCTGGCGACACATGGACAGTCAACTCTGTACTCCAAGACATCATGGAAGATGTTGCTGGTCGACGCCTTGCCGTGCTCTCGAGGATTGGATGGCAGGATCACCCTGGTGAATTTTCCAGTCTTATGATCGATCAAATGCAGTCGAATCTCGTTGCTCTCCAGGGAGTAGAACAGGCTCTAGTCGAAAATTGATGCAGCTATCTTAAAAATGCCTGAACGTGACGAGCTCATGAGGCAGAGCCTTGGCGCGCATGGAATGGGGCGGATGCTTTTGTTTGCTATCTCGTCCGGTTGCAAAACAAGCATCGTCGAGTGCCACACACCGCTACCGCTTCCCCGGAACCACACCATCTCCAGCAAGATGTCGCACCAACATTTTGCATCAGAGTTACTTTGAGCATGTTGATCTTCGCTCGGTTGACGACCAGCGCGATGATTCGCGCGCTGCCAAGTGAGTCAAACAAAGGAGCACGTATGAGCTGCTATCCAACCTTGCACCAATGCAGCCCCAAAAAGTTCATGCCAAGTGTGCTTCACTGGACACAAACTTGTGATCGAGCTGCGTGAGGCCATAGACGTTTCGTGCCGTCCTGCCTGCATGCTGGCTTTGAGAGTGTGCCACATCCGAAAGCCCCAAAACAGGCTCGACCGTATGATGTAGCACTGTGTTTGCCAGCAGGCCACGCTCATGTGTACCCATGTACTGACGGTGATGCTGGTACTAAAACGCGTCTTGGTCACGACTTGGATGGTTCGATAGTATGGCCACCAGTTTGTGTCCGAACAATGGCACAAGCTCACGAAGCTGATATTTGTCAGGGAACAAATCCAAGATGAGTCCATGCTGCGTGCAGCAAGTGCTTCAAAAGCACAGGGTCATCCACTCGTTTCGGGCCAGGAACGCCAGCTCACAGGTGCAGGGCACCGCGAGCCCGCAAACAGATCTGAAGATTGAGACCTGCCATGAGGCCGAGGATGACTATGATGACATTCTCGCCGGACGTACCGGATGTTCACGATGATAGTGCTTCTTGCCCCATTGTGCTCGCGTTTACTCCGTTTCACCTTCCGCGAGCCGGAGCGAGTTTGATGCGGTTCGACGTCCTCGTGGTGGCGATGATGGTGCCGTCTTGGCTACCCTTGCGAGCTTGTGATTCACGACTTGTTCTCTTTGGACATGCGCTGCACCATGAAATCTTGTTGGCCAGCTCGCCGTCAGAAATGGTCGATCGCATGCGGGCTGGGCCGGGAGATGAGATTGATACGGCTGGAAGTGCTAACTCGGGTCGCCAACGAGCTTGGAATCTCTTCCAGCTGCAATGGAGGGCGGATAGTCAAGGGGCTGCTGACCGACTGTCGTTTTGGAAGTGCATAGAGGCATTCGCGTCCACGTGCCATTAAGGTATTCCGCGTGCGTCGATTCGTCAGTTTCATAGCGGAATTTGCTCGTGTGACCGTTTTGACTATTTTTAGACTTTACAACAACATGCAACTCCCATATGAATGAATGTGTTGCATTTTTCAACCTCTTCTTCAGCTTTTAGCTCTTGTTTCCCTTCTTCTTCGACATTGGTCTCGACACCAGCGTCAGCGACCTGTTCGACGTGTCTTGCTTTGTGTGCGGTGGTTGATCGTTCGTGCTTGGTACGTGACTCTCCTGGTCGAGGCCTTGTGGCGAGGCCATAACGCTTTGGTTGAGAACATCGCTGGCACTTTTTTTTTTCTCTTGTAAGGCCACTGATCTCGCCTCACAGTCGAAAGCGTGCGCTTGGACAACCAAGTATACCTGCCTTCGCACCTGTCACCCGAAACCGTTGGCCAGGTGAGTCGTTTGGCGTAGAAGAGGAAGAGAGAGGAGAGGGAGGAGGGGGCAACGCCCGCTGATCAGCTGCCGTTTTGAGCTACAGTGGGTTGTCAGACGAGTTGGTGGCTCATGAGATTGGTGATGGATGTGCATG
>NW_001865051.1:1068172-1073601 GCF_000002865.3 Monosiga brevicollis MX1
AGAGAGAGAGAGAGAGAGAGAGAGAGAGAGAGAGAGAGAGAGAGAGAGAGAGAGAGAGAGAGAGAGAGAGAGAGAGAGAGAGAGAGAGAGCTTTACCATGGCTGATGATGGAAAGCAGCTGTATGAGGCGTGTGATTTATTCGAGCCACAAGAAGCGCTGCAGCTGTTAAACAGTTGGGACCAACAACTTATTCGAGATGCTGCGAAATACAAAGATTTGGTGCGTATGCTGTTGGGTATGATAGGAGGTGATACATGTATTGGCTTTATTTTGAATCTGCCACTGAATGTGATGACGCCTGGCATAACATGGAACATGCGTGAAACCATCCCAAAGTATGGCTATACACCCCTGCACTTGGCCTGCCAACACGGTCATGTCAAGGTGGTGGAGATGCTGTTGAAGCACGGTGTTGATGCTAAAGCCAAGGAGATCGTCAGTACAGAACCTCCCTCTTCACCCCTTTACCTGCCCTATGATGGTACACCTGTATCACACGAAGATGCTGATGCTGTACCTGTACGTCATGCTGATGCATTATCCCACAGGATGGCGATACACCACTGCACTGTGCCTGCCTTTCCGGTCATGTCGAGGTGGTGGAGATGCTGTCGAAGCACGGGGTTGATGCTGAAGCCAAGGACGACGTCAGTACAGTACCTCCCTCTCCCCTGCTTTACCCCTCCACCCTATGATGATACACCTGTACCACATGATTATGATGATGATGCACCTGTACGCCATGCTGATGCATCATCCCACAGTATGGCGAAACACCCCTGCACTTGGCCTGCATCAGGGGTTGTGTCAAGGTGGTAAAGATGCTGTTGAAGCACGGGGTTGATGCTAAAGCCAAGAGCAAGGTCAGTACAGTACCTCCCTCTCCCCTGCTTTACCCCTCCACCCTGTGATGCTACACCTGTATCACATGATGATGATGATGATGATGATGATGATGATGATGATGATGATGATGATGATGATGATGATGATGATGCACCGGTACGTCATGCTGATGCATCATCCCACAGTATGGCTATACACCACTGCACAGAGCCTGCATCAGGGGTTGTGTCAAGGTGGTGGAGATGCTGTTGAAGCACGGGGTTGATGCTGAAGCCAAGGACGACGTCAGTACAGTACCTCCCTCTCCCCTGCTTTACCCCTCTGCCCCCCTTCCCTCTGTCTGCTGCTCCTTCTCCCGTTGCTCGTCGTTTCGGACCCGCCCCTTGTCCTTCTACACCCTGCCCACCTTGCGCGTCCATTTTGCCCTTTGCTCCTTTCTTCTTTCCTGCTACCCCTCTTCTCGTTCCGTTTTCCGTCCGCCCTTTTGCAACGCTCTTTGCACGCCCTGTCCCTCTGCATCTTCCCCTGCTTTCCTTCCCTGGTGTTGTGACTTTAAACCAAGCACCACCCCATCCCTGCCATCGCGCCGCTGCCTCTCTCGCACGCTCAAGCAGCGTGCGCTTGTGCCGCATCTTCTTCGCTCGGGCTTGTGATGTCCTGGATTCCACCGGCTCATCCAGACCACTTGTCTTGCGCTGCATGACCGTCTTGCCCAAACCATGACGTGCTGGCCAACTAATGCCTCGGCAGCGTAAAAACACACCACTTCTCCTCGCATGTGCCAATGACCACGCCGAAATCGTTTCGATGCTTCTATGTCATGGTGCAGACGCCAACACGAGAAAATGTGTAAGAAGCCTCTTTTCCCATGATGTTAAAAAGTTCAACATGTTGCTCGCGCCCATCTCTGTCTAATTGGTTTGTTTTTGCGGCTAGGATGGAGCGACAGCATTACACGTCGCCTGCCAAAGTGGTAGCATGAATGCGGTAAAACGTTTGTTGAGTCACAATATAGACCCCAACATCACGAAAAACGTATGTTGCCTTCGTTGCTGTGTAAAATTGATGGTATTTTGCCGCCTCTTCCCCTGGAAAGCACTCGTTTCTCATGTTCCCGAATACGGATAATAATATAGGACGGCCAAATGCCGCTTCATGTAACCTGCACTGCCCTGTCTGCCAGCCGAGAGGGTGTCCAAAAACTCTTGCGGCATGGTGCCGACCCGGATGCGAGAGATTTTGTAAGTTTGACCACGATGCTATACGTTTTCCGCTCCGCTGCTGCACCTGCGATTGATACCTGATGACCTGCTGTGGCAGACGGGTGCACGGCCCTTGGATCTGCTTCTTCGCAAAGATCCCATTGAGCTGGAGGTGGGCCTTTTTTTACATTCGATATTGATTGCAGAGGCAAGCTTGCTTACCGATGAATCTGCCTCACTTTATAGCTGGTTGCAGAGCTGTTGGGCGCAACCTGTACCCCTTGCTCCTACGAAAGTTTGCATCCCAATGGTACGAACCTGATTCCCACGTCATTGTTCGCATTGCCTTGTTCTCATCGGATCTCTATGTGGCGCCAGTCCAAGGCTTGATTCATGCGGAGCAGGTCAGACGCTGGCGGTGCGCTGCTGCTGTTCTCTGTAGCGTCGGCTGGCGCGTGGATCCTCAATTGTTCAATATCCACGACCTACATACCCTTGGTGACCGCCTGGCCGCTCTTACGGCCGCCGCTCAAGCTGCACCTGCAAATTGAAATTTGAAGCTTGTGGTTGGCTTGACGATCGCTATGCAAACAAAAATTAAAGCTAATGGGCAGGGCCGGCTTTGCCAAACGTCTGAAGCAGAACAGTCCAACAACCACGGAAAAAGAGCAAGAAACTTTATTCACCATGACATTAAAAAAAAGGACAATGCTGTCTCGGTCATGACGGGTGTGGCGCTGTGCGAGCTCGTGACGAGGGCGCCGAGCGGCGGCCTTATCATGCGAGCGATCAGTCCCGGATGTGCTTGGGCATTGTGGCAATTGATGCAGTAGATGCGTGTCTGTTTGTCAAGGTCCTTGGTGTCTTTGCAAGTCAATTTGTGCGCCATCTGTGCTGGCACAAACTTGTAAAGCTATACAACGCTCTCATGTCTCCTTCACATCGTCACTAAGTTGAATTCAGACGTGGCTGGGGTCCTAGTTGCATTGGCTGTCTACAGGCGTGGGTGAAACTGCGTCGTCAGCTGCCAAAAAGGCAAGAAAAAAACACCGCGTTTTTTTTGCAAGACCCAGACTGAAGAGCGACGTCCAGGCCAAGTCTACCGAACCATCCAGGCCGTGACCAAACGGTTTCTTGGAACCAGCATCACTGTCAGCGCATGGCGGCACATGAGTGTGGCTTGGCTGCGTACACTGGTGTTGCATCATACGCCCGAGCCTTCATTGGGGGCGTTGAATGTGGCACACTCTCAAAGCCAGCATGCAGGCAGAACGGCACGCAACGTCTATGGCCGCACGCAGCTCGATCACAAGTTTGTGTCCAGTGAAGCACAGTATGGCCACCAGTTTGTGTCTGAAGAATGGCACAAGCTCATGCAGCTGGTAGATGTAGAGGATCAGATCCAAGCCGAGGCCGTGGATGGGCAGACCTGCGTGCAACAAGTGGTTCATAAACAGGTGGTCATCCAGTCGTCTCGGGTCAGAAACGTCAGCACACAGGTGCAAGCGACCGTGGGCACGCAAACAGATCCCGAGGTTGAAGCCTGCCTTGATGCTGAGGACGACATTGACGATATCATTGCCGGGTTGGATCTAGACGAAGCCGAGGCAGCCGGATCGTCCATGCCAGTTGCCGTGCCGCGAGCCGTGGAAGAGGCTGCGTCGACGGCCTTGCAGCAAGAGCCAAGCCAGCACAATGACCAAACGCAGCAACAAGAGTATGAAGATCAGCTTTGGCTTGCTCAATGTGTGCGGCAAGCGTGGAAGACAACATTTCGCGACTGGGATCAGTATCGATTGGCACAGGCTGTGACTCGGCACGAAGCCCAGAACGGCTGGCTGTTGGCCGTGGCCCCGACGGGCATGGGCAAGACGCTGTGTACACTCGCTCACCTCCAGCCACGCAAGGTCGTGGTGTGGGTAGTGCCGCTTCGTGAGCTTGCCAGAGACTTGTGCCGCCGCTTCGAGCAGGCTGACATTGTATCGCAGTGGGCTAAGAATGATGGCCGTGACATGCAAGTCAACGTTCAAGTGATTATCATGACGGTCGACTTTTTGGTTGGCCATGGGATGAGGTGGGTGCAAACACTCGTGCAGCAGAAGCGTCTGGCCATGCTGGTGATGGACGAGGTTCACACAATGCTCGTGGACACCAGCTATCGAGGGAGTCTTGTTCGCTGCCCAAGCCGGCTGGACCATCTTCGCCAAGACCCATCTGTCAAGTGTGTGGGCCTGACTGGCACGCTTTGCCCCAAAGATGAGCGGGCTCTGCTCCATGGATTGCACGGAGGACGCTTCGTACCAGACCTTTCGTATGCCAACCATGCGAACCGATCTTCGGCTAGGGGTGCAACAAGGAACAACAAAGGCATTTGAGATGTTTGTGGAACGCCACTATGACCTGTTGGAGCAAGAGGGCCGCGTGGATCGCATGTTGATTTTTTGTGACACGAAGAAGCAGGTTGAGGCATTGTCGACTCAGTTGGCACGCACGTTGGGTCACGAGCAGTCGCTGGCCGTGGATGCTGACATGTCAGCCGAAGACACACGAGCCGCTCTTGAGCAGTGGAGGAGCGGCACGCAGAGTCTGGTCTTGGTGGCCACAAGCTGCTTGGGCGCGGGCTTGGACATGCCCAACGTTCGGAAGGTGATCTGGTTTGGCAGCGGCTACAACGGCTACACCTTGTCGCAGGCCTTTGGCCGGGCTGGCCGCGACCGACGGGGTGGCGAGGCCACGCTATGGATTCCACGAGGCACAGCGGTTTTGGAAGACCTGCAGCCATTTGCAAGCATGAAGCGCTGCCTGACCTTTGAGCTTGGTTGGCTGTTGGATGGTAAGGGCCACATTTGTGCGGCCGCAGGAGCGCCGGCGTGCACCGTCTGCTCCATGATGCAATCGACCATCACAGCGCGCCATCCAAGCCGTGAAGCACATGGGGCGCCAGTATCACACGAGGGCCAGACCCGGGCCAAGCGAGCGCAGTTGATGGTATCATCGGCGCCCATTCAGTCAGACGACTTTAACACGGCTCTGCTATGGATGAGCACCTACTGCTGGGCCTGCAGCTGCAGCAAAGACCGCTTGGTTGCTCACCACCAGCCTTCTAGCTGCCCGGCCATGAAAGGGCGCTGTTTTCGATGCCACTGCCGCGGTCATGGTAGTAGCAATTGCCAAGTGACCTTGGGGGCGGGTGTTTGCTACCGGTGTTGGAGGCCGCAGAAGATTGGAGGTGAGCGAGTGGTGGAGTGCACGGGGCGGGCCTGTGCCCAGCGCAACCGCGAGGCCATCCGGGCACTGGTCGCGTCTGTGTCACGCAGTCAAACTTTGCGCGGCATCATGCAGCGCATGGAGTGCCCGGCCGAGCTGCTGGCAGTTGGAGG
>NW_001865050.1:0-1234 GCF_000002865.3 Monosiga brevicollis MX1
TAACCCTAACCCTAACCCTAACCCTAACCCTAACCCTAACCCTAACCCTAACCCTAACCCTAACCCTAACCCTAACCCTAACCCTAACCCTAACCCTAACCCTAACCCTAACCCTAACCCTAACCCTAACCCTAACCCTAACCCTAACCCTAACCCTAACCCTAACCCTAACCCTAACCCTAACCCTAACCCTAACCCTAACCCTAACCCTAACCCTAACCCTAACCCTAACCCTAACCCTAACCCTAACCCTAACCCTAACCCTAACCCTAACCCTAACCCTAACCCTAACCCTAACCCTAACCCTAACCCTAACCCTAACCCTAACCCTAACCCTAACCCTAACCCTTCCTTCTCTTCTCTCTTCCTTCTCTTCTCTCTTCCTTCTCTTCTCTCTTCCTTCTCTTCTCTCTTCCTTCTCTTCTCTCATCTTCTCTCTTTCTCATCTCTTCATCTCTTCCTTCTCTTCTCCTCTTTTCCTCTTCCCCCATCTCCCCATCTCCCCATCTCCTCATCTCCTCATCTCCTCATCTCCTCATCTCCTCATCTCCTCATCACCTCATCTCCTTATCTCCTCATCTCCTCATCTCCTCTTTTCTTCATCTCCTCTTCTCCTCTTCTCCCCTTTCTCCTTCTTCCTTCATAAAATTTTTATCTCTTTTCTCCTCTTTCCTTTCTCCTTTAATTTTTTTATCTCTTCTCTCCTCTCTCTTCTTTTCCCTCTTCCTACTCATTTTATCCTTTATCTTTCTTTTCTCTTCTCTCCCTTTTCTCTCCCTTCTCTCCTTTTCTCTCCTCTCTCTTACTTCCCTCTTCCTACCATCTTCTCTTCTCTCCACCACCTCTTTCTCTTCTCCTTCTCTCCCTACACTCAACCCTTTTATCATTCATTCTCTTCTTCCCTCTCTTCTCCCCTTCTCATTCTCTTCCATCCTCCTTCCTATCTTTCTTCCTTCCTATCTTCCCTCCTTCCTATCTTCCCTCCTTCCTTTCTTTCCTCCTTCTTCCCCTCCCCTCCCCTTTTCCCCTAACCCCTCACCCTCTTCTTCCTTCATCACATTTTTTTCTTCTCCTCTCTTCTTCTCTTCTCTCCTCTTCTCCACCTCTCCTCTTTTCCCATTCCTCCCATCCTCTCTTCTCCTCTCCTCCACCTATCCTCTCCTCCACCTATCCTCTTCTCCCCTCTCCCTTCCTTCTCTTCTCACTTCCTTCTCCTCTTCTCATCCTAACCTAT
>NW_001865050.1:4428-51784 GCF_000002865.3 Monosiga brevicollis MX1
CGGCTCTTCATGGGTCAGATCGAGGAAATGTCTTGACAACAAATGGCAGCCCAACACGAGATCAGCAAGAATGGTCCATCCACGACGGTCACGCGGCAATGTCGTTTGGCCACCCGTTCATCCATGACGTCGCTTGCACCTCGACAGCACTTGCCCGTCGCGCCACAACGACGAAAACGCACCACCAGGAGCGCGCGCGCGCCCCGCCCATGGCCCGCTTCATCGTGGCGCGTGTCAGACAGTGAGAAAAAAAAAAAAAATGAAGTCAACTGCAAAGGGAAGGAAGAGAGGCAAGAGGTTAATGCAGCAAAGTTTCAATTAATTGAAGCAGATCATAGCCATTCCAAGTAAAACGTCGCGGCATATTCAGCAGTTATTGAAGATACTAATCATGATGACATTCTGACATTCGGTTCTGTGTTCTGATTCTCAAAAGGGCTTCCTGTGTGTGTTTAGCGAAAACTGTCGGGGCCGACTTGGGCTTTCGCCGCACTGCGGAGCAGGATCCTCGCACTTTCAAACACAAATTCCACAAGACGCCAATGCCCATCCCCTGGAGGTAGACCAGGAACGGACGAGTACAGCCACTTGACAAACAAGTCGCGCGTTTTTAAATCCTTCAATGTCTGTTCCCTCAAGTTGTAGCCCATCCGTTTTGCCAGGTCGCGCAGCCCCGAATGACAGTCCGAATAAAGGAGGAGACAGCTCAGGCCCGAATCCAGTCCTTGAGACTGCCTGCAACGGTGATCCCATGTTTTACATCCACGAATCTTCCTTGGCATTCCACAAGCGTAGCAACACGTCCATTTGGGATATTTGAGGCCCACGAAACATATACTTGTCTCGTGTCCTTCGAAGTGACACCGCTTGCAACCACGATTAGATACGCATTGATGCTCGGCCTTCAGGACGGGTTTCGCCTGTCGAATAGTACATCGCATGCAATAATCATCCATCAACTTCAGAACGCCAATAAACTTGTCAGCCGCCGCGTAGTTCATCAGATATTTTTTTTTTGTCCCCGATTTCGACCGAAATATTGGCGCGACGTTGTGCCGATTCGGTGGCGTAGCCGCAGCAGATACCGTGGCTTCAGAGCGAGTGGTAGCAGTAGCGGCAACGGTAGCGGTGCGCGTGCCACTTGATGCTGCTCGTTTTGCTGCGGGAAGAGGCGACTCTGCTGCTTGAACCGCTGTTGAAGAAGCAGCAGCTGTGCACGTGACATCCGATGCCGTTCGCTTGGATGTTGAGGGAGCAGGGCTGGTAGCGATGCCGTTGCCATCGTCGTCATGATCGCCAGACCCAGGGGTACATGTACTTTCAGCTACCAGCGGCACTCGCTTACGCCGCAGTGTACCCGAGGCTGAGCTTGCAGCCGATCGCGCCGGAGCCGAGTTGAACCCGAGGCCGATGGTACTGGCACGCACATGATCGAGGCCGACGGGGTTGGCGCGTGTTTCGTGGGGCTTGGCTGTGCTGCCGACTGCACGACTGGCTGTGACGTGCTCTCGCCCTCTGCCAACGTTGTTTGTTCCGGGCCACGCGCCTCTTGCTGTAAAGGCGCCTCGTCATCAGCATCAGAGACCATGGGTGAAGCTGGCACCGACATGGATGTTGTATCTGCCTCCTCAATCCAAGCAGCACTCGTCTGGATCCGTGGCACGGCAGCATCCGTCATTGGCCCTGCATTTGTCGCCACCACAGCCGTGTCTTGGGCACGTGGAGTGCTTCTTTTTAGAATATGATCTGTTTGTGGTCAATTCACAAAGCAAACAGAGGAAATAGAAACAGGAAAGGTACAAAGTCAAAAAAATGCCACTTCCGGTCTACAGGATCGTACTTGCCTCTCGGTGGCAGGAACAATCACAATGTTCTACAGGCTTCCTTGACGAGCGCCGTCCAGGATAATCAAACATCATCCTGCAGTGGTTGATCACGATAGCCAGGACTGGTATCTTTCAGTGTGTTCCAGCAGCTACTGGACATACCCAATAGGTTTAGACTTGAAGTTCGCTCAGAATAGACTTCAGATCATGAAACGCGCTCATATCAAAGAGCCCCGGCTCCATGCGCCAGCCGACACCAAAAAGTATTGCACATGAGGCGCGACGTGCGGCACGGTGAAATCTCTGCTGCTCGGCCAGAATTAAAACTTGAACTAGAGTCACCAAAGAGTTGTATTAGTATCACAACGACACACGCAGTTTGGACACGATCTTCTCACCTTCTGGCACCGGGCTCTGGCATGACATAAGTCGACGGCTGGCTCGTAGCATTCTACGAACCAGCTGATTCCAGAACGTGTACAAAGAAAGCGTAAGAAGTATGAGGGCCACGACACCGCTCTCGGCGCATTCCTAACCTGTGGACTCGGGTAACCGTACTTCAGAACTCTGTCAAGAGGACCCGATCCCATCTACAATGTCAAGGTGTGAATGGAGACCACACGAAAAACACAATCGAAATCGCAACGAAGATTCAGCACAATTTTCATCAAGACCAGGGTAGCAAAGTCAACAAATGAGATAAGACAGCGAGAAACATAATGCAAACATGGGAAATGAGCACAAGCCAATCTCTCGGAAACCTGACCATGTGTGGCTCGTCAACATCCGCGCCGTGCCGCAAAAGCGTGAACGCAATCTGCTCGTGACCATGATACCAGGCCAGGAAAAAAGCTGATGCACCCTGCCATCAAACGAGAAATGAATTGCCGAGTCAAAGCGGTCGTCTGAGCATCAGCGAAACAACGTCAATAAATCAACCACAGGGTTGCATTGAAACGAATTCGGGCGGTGCAGCGCAAACCTTGGCATTGGGAACGAGCAGGCATCGGAGTAAAGAGAACCCATTATAAAACAAAGTTGTGAACGAAAGAGAGGGAAAAAAAAAGGAAAGATGGGTAAGGAAGAAGATAGGTACTGACGTTGTTTTCTGCGTGAATGTCAGCGCCGTGCTTTAGTAGCATTTCCACAGCCTTCACATGACAATTCCAGCAGGCCAAAAGCAGTGCCGTTTCGCCATCCTGAGGATCAAGTCACGACCACCATCCCGCGCAGTAATAATAATATGTTGAGATTCACTGAGAGTTTGATGTTCAAGTACCTCATGTTGACCCGAAAGGGAGAACGAGAAAGGAGGTTGGTATCGACGAGGCGCGACAGAGATGATTTCGAACCTTATTCCGCGCTTCAGAATCAGCCCCATGTTTCAACAGCATCTCCGTTGTGCCCAGTTTACCCCGCCTACAGGCAATGTGGAGCGGTCTATTGCCAGTAACCTGCGGGTTCAAACACCGCCATAACCGCCACCGCGAGCACGTGATTACACAGGCATCAAATCCCACAGTTCCGAGACGCGTTGTAATGTCAGTTATGCACGAGCCGCTCGTGTCGACCGAGAAGGAAATAGCGATTGCCCTTGAGGAAACAAAAAGAGGCGCAACAAGCTGACCTTGTCCCCGACCTCAGTTTCAGCGCCGTGTTCCAGCAGCGTCTGCACCATCTTTGCGTTTGTATGGCTGCTGGCGACGTGGAGTGCTGTCACGCTGCTCTGTGGGGTCATCCACCACCACGATCGTCACAAATGCGGTTGCACAAGCACGATATTCCACAGGATCAAGTCTTATGTCAGCTGGTGTACATGCATCACAATAATAATCTTCATTGTCATGTAACCCAAGACACCGGAAAAGTGGCTGATCGAAAAGTGGCACAACCGGTGGCTCTGACCTTGCCTTCGGCGTTAACATCAGCACCGTGTTCCAAGAGCAGCTTCACGACTTTCACACGGCTCTGGCAGCAGGCATAATGGAGTGCTGGAAAGCCGTGCTATGTGTATATTGATCACGATCCCCGTGATCATCACGCATGTGAAGTACAAGTCCCAAAATACACAGAAGCATGATAAGCTTTTCGATACCAAATACCCAGTGGATGAAGCACGCATTGTCATGCCATGCAAACCAAAAGGGAAAAGGAACGATTGTCATCAAAGGAAAAAAAACCAGCGTTCCAGGCATTGCTGACCTTGTCTGTGCTGTTAACGTCAGCGCCATGTTCCAATAGCAGCCTCACCATCTTCACAAACCCACGACCGCAGGCATGCTGGAGTGGGCTAGTGCCAGACTAAGGTGTATCCCACCACCAATCACCAGCATGTGGTGATGCAGGCCCCACAATGCACAGAACCAACACGAGTTCAAGGCGCAACAGCTAATTCTGACCTTGCCTTTAGCTTCAACATTGGCACCGTGATTCAACAACAGCTTTGCCACCTTCCAATTGCCCTGCCTGGAAGCATGGTGGAGTGCTGTCAAGTTGCACACTGGTTTGGACTTTCAATGCCAAATCCCACAGTTCCGTGTGAATGTCAGCGCGTATGCATTCCACGCCGACAAAGCAACAAAAGCCCGTGAACATGAGAAAGATAACAAGGCGCAACTGATGGCACCGACCTTCTCCTTGGCTTCCGTGTTAGCGCCGTGCTTTAATAACAGCTGCACCACTCTCACATCCCCTTGCCTGCAGGCCTCATGGAGTGGCTTATGGCCTGACTGTGAGTTGATTCACCACCAACCAAACCCACAACCATGCACAGGGGTACACAAGCATGCCACACAGTACGTAATGAGATAGTATGGCTTGAGAAACGATGAAACAAGTCGGAGCGACAAGTTCACATGTAGACAACGATAATCAAGAAGCCGTCCCCACCGAAGAAGAGTGAAACGAGAAAACGAATTCATCCAGAAGGAATCACATGTACATGTCTTTACCTTGGTCTTTACATTGGGATCTGCACCGTGCTTCAATAATATGTCGAGCGCGTCAACATGTCCGTGACAGGAGAATTCGTGCAGTGTGTCGCCAAGCTGTAGGTTAATGAAGCACATCACATTAGGTCGCAGAATCCCCATGTCTTTTAGACAGTTATAACAGGTGATTCAAGAGCAAGCACAAGCGGAACAAGTTGCAAAACAAGAAGGGCGAAAACAGACACAAGGGGTGGGTGGGTGGTCGTATCAGAATAGCACAAACCTTGTTTCTGGCTTTAGCCCCAAGGCCGTGCTTCAGCAACGCCTTCACCACCCCTTCATGTCCATTCATGCAAGCATTCTTCAGTAGCGAATGGCAAAGCTGTGGGTTGTTTCGGCATTGCCGCGATTTCACACGTAGTTCCGCCGCCCCATCAGGTAGTCGTGATGAATAAGTGCAAAAGAGATTGGTGCAAATACCTCAACGGAAGAAACGTCAAGCCGCCGTCAATAAAAAACATGCAGCAGGGAACATACTTACATCTTTGGCTTTAACACCAATACCACGCTTCAACAACTCCTCCGCCACACTCGCGTGCCCTTGAATACAGGCTTGCTGTAGAAGTAGGAGACCGAGCTGTTGGAGTTGCAGCGTCATGAGACACCAAAGAACCATGATAAAAAAAGAAGTTTGATAAATGTTGGTGAAAACATCCCATGCAGCTCAAAAGGAAGAAAGTATTAACCCTTTGTCAATGGGATAAGCTGTGAGACGGTGGGCACTTACGTTGCTCTTGGCTTTGGCACCGGTGTGGTGCTTCAGCAACAACTCTACTACACTCGCATGACCTTCATAGCAGGCAGCTTGCAATGGCGTCTTGTTGTCCTATGATATGTATCACCAAGGTCATCACCACACGGACGCGGTTGCGTCGCCACCATCATCGTTGTGAGATCAACAATTTCCATCCCCCTTTTCTCTTTTCGGCTTGCATGTGGTGCAATTGGCGTCACCATGAAGAGGTGTAGGAGGACAAATGAAGGTACTACTGACCTGATCCTTCGCCTCGGCGTTAGCGCCGCGCTTCAACAAAACCTCTACCACCTCTACGTGACCGCGATATGAGGCCTGATGCAGCGGTGTTCTGCCAAGCTATCGGCCCATGTACCACCCAGTTCAGACACCAACCGCACCATAACAGACGCGGTTGCAGCCCAAAATACCAACATGAGATAAAAAGTACAGTTGGTTGGGTTGGCAATGCTAGTTGTTGTGCATGCAGATCAAACGGGAATGACAGGAAAGCGGTCGCCTCTAAAGAGAGCAGCAGGGTACGAGGCGAAACATTCACCTTATCCAGAGCGTTTGAATGAGCGCCGTGTTCCAACAGCGCTTCAACCACCCCCGCATGTGCATAAGTACTGGCACCATGTAATGGTGTGTCACCATTCTGCGAGGTTGATGTGCCACCGCACCAGTAGAGACGTAGAGTTGCAGATGCCCACAGCACAGTGAGAGATGCATATCATACCAGTTGGTGGGCAAGCACCGCATGTGACCCAAGAGGGAGAACAAAGGAAGCAGTCGAGATCGCGGACAGGTGGCAGGGCAGAGCAGGAACACGGCACGGACCTCATTCTTGGCTTCTGGATCGGCGCCATGCTCCAATAACATCTTGACCACCTTGATGTGGCCTTTGAAAGAGGCCTGGTGCAGTGGAGTATCGCCATCCTTAAAGCCAAATCTCAACCGCCACCAAGCACGCACATAATGAGGCCATGATGCGCATCACCATCAAGTCCAAAGGGGAGACGATTATCGACATCAAACAAAGAGCAACATGAGCACAGCGCGTGGGACTGACAATGTTCTCAATTTGAGCCTCAGCGCCACGCAACAGCATATCCACAACCTCCACATGACCTCTCATGCAAGCGTCATGCAGCGGTGTATTGCCACGCTGTCGATTCGTCCACCACCATCGTCATACGGGGCGGTAGCAATGTCATATCATACGGTATCATGACAAGATGAATAATGTTTGATTCCAATACACGGGAGCGAGGGGAGACATCGATATGACGCCAAGAAAAAGAGCGAAAAGGATGGAGCCGACCTCGTCTGTAGCTTGAGCATCAGCGCCACGCAGCAGCAGCATCCGCACAACCTCTGCCTGGCCATGGTAGGAGGCGCGATGCAGTGGTGTTTCGCCACCCTGCGGGTTGGTTCATCATTAACATCACCACATCATGATGAGCTGCACCTGATCCTGCCAATATATATACGCACGACATGCAGACCAAAAACAGCAGAAAGACAAAATCTATCGAGTTCCAAACGTAGGGTAGGAGACGCCATTTGCGACTGACCCAATTTTTGACCTGGATGTCAACGCCACGCGTCAGCAACACCTCGCCGACCTCCACATGACCCTTGGTACAGGCATAATGCAGTGGCGTGTCGCCAGCCTAAAGTTGGTCGCCATCGTTAAATGTAGCATGCCCAAGACATGGAGTTATGAGGCCCAAATCAGATGATGGTACATGCAGAAAATGAAAGCTATCAACGTCAAACGAAGCAGTCCGGCAAGGAGAATGGGGCTGACCTCATCCTTGGCACTGGCATCAACACCGCCATGCTGCAGTAACGCCTCCACCACTCTCGCACGGCCATGGCAACAGGCGCCGTACATTGGTGTACGGTCGTCCTTAGCCTTGGCATTGGCATCAACGCCGTGTTTCAGCAACATGTCCACCACCGCCACGTGACCATTGCAACAGGCAGCGTACAATGGCATATTGCTGCCCCCACTTCCGACGTCAACGCTGTGCTTCAGCAACATCTCTACCACATCCACATGGCCATTGCCACAGGCGCCGTACAATGGTGTATGACCGTCCTCAGCATTGGCATTGGCATCAACACCGTGCGTTAGTAACACCTCCACCACCCCCATATGACCATTGCAACAGGCAGCGTACAAAGGCGTACTGCCGTGCTGTAGATTGAAGCACCGCCATAACAACCAAGCACGTGGTTTCAGCATCAGCATACACCCCCCAATAGCATCACAACGAGATCAAGATCACACCAGGTGGTGTATACACATGACACACAGACAACATTCAGACGTTAACTACCGGCATTGACAAGAGCAGCGTGGCAATGAAGGATGCTGACCTCATCCTTGGCTTCGGCATTACCGCCGCTCTGCAGTAAGACACTAGCCACCTCCACGTGGCCGCTGGAGGAGGCATTGATCAATGGCGTCTTGCCACACTGTACGCCGCCACACCACCACAACACAACCAAGACAGCCGACACATGTGCGGTGACAGCATCGGCGTGACCCACAAGATCACATTGAGAAAAAGCAGGGAAACAATAGTGGTCCTCGATCCAGACCCAGACCAAGAGGGAAGCAGGAGGATCAACAAAGAGAAGCAAGGGGAAAAAACGGTGGCGCTGACCTTGTCTTGGGCGTTGGCATCAGCACCATGTTCCAATAGCACTTTCACCACCTCCACATGACCAAGCGAACAGGCACCATGTAATGGCGTGACATCATTCTGCAGATTGATTCACCACCGCACCCACGGACGTCGAGTTGCATGCGTGACAGATGATGAAATAAATCTCAAAACCAGCTGGCGAGCCAGCACCGCGTGCAGAGCAACAGGGAGAAAGAAGCGGCCAGCCAAGATTCAAGACGTGGCAGGGAAAAAGGGAGTACTGACCTCGTTCTTGGGCTCAGGATCAGCGCCATGCTTCAGGAGCGTTTTCACCACTCCCACATGGCCTATGGTGCAGGCATAGTACAGTGGTGTCGTGCCACCCTGAAGGTCGATTCACACAGCCACCACCACCAGATGCGTTGGCAACACGACAAGGTTCATTACCATCGTGAGTTCCATCTTCCATCTATAAACCAGCTAGACGTCGAGAAGAGGGAAGCGTTGGGCTCGAAAGGAGAGTAACAAGAGGCGAAAGGGACTGACAATGTTTTTCACGTCGGCATCAGCTCCATGCTCCAACAACACGTTCACCACGTCCACACGACCTCTGCCACAGGCATAGTGCAGTGGCGCGAAGCCACCCTAAGTGTTCACAGCATCAACGTGCTCCATCATGTTGAGATGACGCTGGTACCACCTGCTTCACAAGCAGGCGCATGCAGACCAACGACAGATGCAATCTACACCATACAAGAGGAAAGCAGTCGGGGGATGGTACTGACAATATTCCTAGCTTGAACATCAGCGCCGTGCTCCAACACCACCACGATCGCTCCCAGATGGCCATTGTTGCAGGCATAGTGCAGTGGCGTATAGCCAAGCTGTGGGCACCACCACACGCACACACAGTAGCACACATGCAGCTTTTCGTCAAGCCAACATCGTGACCTGAATGGCACGATCCCAGAATCAGTGACACAGACACCTCAACCAACACGGCACGCACCTCTTCATCTTTGTAGACGGCAGCGGCTTGAATGCGCTGTTGATCCCAGCTTTCCAACAACCGCAGTGCCGCTTGTGGATCCGATGAATCACACGCCCTGTGCAGCTGGTATCCATCGTCCAAATTCATGGTCACGGGTCGCCATCAAACTCCTATAGCACTTTGAGTACAGACCAGCATCAGTGTCATCCAACACAATCTTCACACAAAAAGTCTGACATTGGACAAGCGCAAAAAAAAAAAAATGAAACCTCCCCCTCCAAAACGGCAGCCGGCCAACCAACAGCAGAGCCTTGCTCACTCCCTTCCTGATCAGCTGAATCAAAGCGCAAGCTGCTCACCTTGACCCGCTGTTCTTGACGAGAAGCATGCATAGCGCACGGCGTTGACCAGCGTTTTGTGAGGCGAGGGAGAGGGACAGTGCGCTCACAAACCAAAAAAAGGAAAAACAAAAAGGCAGCGTCCGACGCGATTCACCTCGGCCACACACGCTCGAGCGTCGCCACAAGCCCCAAGAACCAGCGGTCCACCACACCATTCACACGCAATCAAGCACAAGCGATCAAAGTCCTCCCCCACACGGGAATAGTCAGCGCAGGAGCACGACGGAGGAGCAAAACGAAAATTACAACAGTGATTCCACACAAGCAAAAACAACAACAACAAGCCAAACAAGCAGACAAGCAGAAAACAACATTTTATGGAGTGTGAGCAGCTGCTGCCTTAACCAGCAATCGAGCCACTTGATCGGTCATCACGATCACTGGCTTGTCGGGCATTCCAGAGTAGATGGTGGGCGAACGGGCCTCGCGCTCACGATGTTGGTGCTTCCTGTTCTTCTTCTTGTTCTTTTTTTCTTATCGCGCTTGATCTGAACACTCCTCGGGTGAGCCGGAGCGAGTTTAATACGACTCAGCGTGCTCGTCATGGTGCTGAGTATCTTGGCTGCCTTGCGGTGGCATTGCTCTCCGAGCCTTCAGAACACTGTCAATAAGAGGATAAAGAAGTGTAAAAGCAAGCACCAGACACGCATCTACTGCATTCAATTGCCACAATACCCTAGCTCAACCGGGGCCGATGGCCCACAAAACAAGTCCACCACACAACACCTTTGTCACCAGCTCGCACATCGCCACAGCCGCCACGACTGACAAACCATGGCCATCATGCAATGTCATAGTGAATGGAGACAGGGCGATTCCCTCCTCTTTTTCGGTAGTTGTTGGACTAGTCTGCTCCAGACGTTTGGCAAAGCCCGCCCTGTCCATTAAATTTACTTTCTGTTTGCATAGCAATATCGACAAGCCACCCACAAGGGTCACGCCTTCAATTCGTCACTGTAGCTTGAGCGGCGGACGTTAGAGCGGCCAAGCGGCCACCAAGGGTTCGTAGGTCGAGGATATTGAACAATTGAGGATCCACGCGCCAGCCGACGCCATAGAGAACAGCAACAGGACACCGCCAGCGTCTGACTTGCTCCGCATGAATCAAGCTTTGGACTGACGCCACGTTGAAATCCGATGAGAACAAGACGATGCGGACAATCGCATGGGAATCAGGTCCGCACCATTGGAGTTCGAAGTTTGGTAGGAGCAAGGGGTACGGGTTGCGCCCAATAGCTCTGCAATCACCTATAAAGTGAAACAGAGACATTGGTGAGCAAGCCTGACTCTGCAATCAGTACCGAAAAATAAAAAAACGGCCCACCTCCAGCTCGATGCGTCTCTTCCCAAGGAGCAGATCCAAGGGCCGTGCACCCGTCTGGACACAGCAGGCCGTCAGGTGTGAGTCGCAGGCGCAGCAGAGGAGCGTTTAAGTACGGCATTGTGTTGAAAAGCTTACAAGATCTCTTGCATCTGGGTCGGCACCGTGCCGCAAGAGTTGGTCGATAACCTTTTGGCTGGCAGAGAAGCCAGCGCAGGCTGCATGAAGCGGTGTTCGGCCGTCCTATGTGAGAATATCAATGTGCGGAAACATGAGGCCTGTTTGCGTTTGTTTGTTTTTTAGAGAGGCGGGGTTGATCATCGAATGTGCCGGGGGAAAGCTGAAGAAAAGCCCACTGAAAGCCGCTTGAGTCCGACGGAGGGCAGGGCGTCGAGGAGAGAGGGAGGAGGCAAAGACGACAAGCAGCGGGAGCAGGAGCAGCAGCCAAAGGGGAGGGAGTAAGAGGGAGGTACTGTACCAACGTTGTCCTTGGCTTTGGCATCAGTACCGTGCTGCAACAGCATCTCCGCCGCCTTGACATGACCGTACAGGCAGGTTTCGTGCAGTGGAGTCAAGCCAACCTGTGGGATGATGCATCAGCATGACGTGAGGTACGGCATCATCATCATCTTCATCTTCATCATCATCATCATCATCATCATGTGGTACCGGTGTACCATGAGTAAAGGGGCGAAAAGGGAGGTATTGTACAGACGTTATCCTTGGTTTCAGCAAGAGCACCGTGCTTCAACAGCATCTTCGCCACCTTAACATGACCCTTTTCGCAGGCAAAGTGCAGTGGTGTACAACCACTCTGTGGCATGATGCATCAGCGGCATGACGTACAGGTACAGCATCATCATTGTCATCATTCATTGTGTGATACAGGTCTACCATCATAGTAAGGAGTAAAGGGGCGAGAAGGGAAAAGGGAGGTACTGTACTAACGTTATTCTTGGTTTCAGCAGAAGCACCGTGCTTCAATAGCATCTCCACGACCTCGACACGACCCTTTTCGCAGGCAAAGTGCAGTGGTGTACAGCCACCCTGTGGGATGATGTATCAGCAGCATGATGTACAGGTACAAGATCATCGTCGTCATCATCATGTGATGCAGGTCGACCATCATAGAGCGGCGAAGAGACGTATTGTACTGACGTTATTCTTGGCTTTAGCATCAACTCCGCGCTTCAACAGCATCTCCACCATCTCAACATGACCTTTAGCGCAGGCAAAGTGCAGTGGTGTCCAGCCACCCTGTGGAATGATACATCAGCGGCATGACGTACAGGTACAGCACCATCATCGTCATCATCATGTGGTACAGGTCTGCCATCATAGTAAGGAGTAAAGGGGCGAAGGGAGGTATTGTACTACTGACGTTGTTTTCAGCTTTAGCATCAACACCGTGCTTCAACAGCATCTCCACCAGCTCGACATGACAGTCGCGGCAGGCATAGTGTAGTGGTGTCCAGCCATTCTGTGGCATGATGTATCGGCATTAAGGTACAGGTTCAGCTGCATCACCATCATATATGGTCCAGTGTACCGTCATACAATGGTAAAGAAGGAGGCGGAAGGTACTATACTCACGTTGTCCTTGGCTTTAGCATCAACACCGTGTTTCAACAACATTTCCACCACCTTGACACGACCGTATTGGCAGGCCCTGTTCAGTGGCGTACTGCCCCACTGCGGGATGATACATTCATGCAGCATGATCCTTGTTATAATACCATCACGTTAACACATGCAGTGATAGATTCATGTATCACCTCATTTTTGAATCTGGCAGCATCTTGAACACGTTGTTGGTCCCAGCTGCTCAACAGCTGCAGCGCCTTTTGTGGATCTGATGAACAAGACGCCCAGTACAGCTGCTCTCCATCGTCACTCATGGTAACGAACGGTAACTGCTTCTCCTCTCTCTCACCATGCTTCTCTCGCTACCACCAATCTCATGAGCCCCCCGAGGAGCCCCCTATTCGTCTGGCAACCCAAAATTACAACCCAAAATTCGGACTCGAGTCGTCGAGCAGTTTCCGAAACGGCAGCCGGTCAGCGGGCCTTGCTCTTCTCTGTCTGATGCGACAAACGCCTTACCTTTGGAACAGTTCCCGGTGACAGTTGCGAGGACAGGTGTTCTTGCTTGCCCAAGTGCACGCTGACGACTGCGAGGCGAGATCAGTGGCCACACGGAAAAAAAATGGCGGCGATGCTCTCAACCAAACGTTCGGGCGTCGCCACAGACCCCCGACCAGAGATTGCCCGTAGCAAGCACAAGCGTTTAACCACGATCGGCAATTTTACGCAGGCAAGGCACGTCGAGCAGCCCACCAATGTCTATGCCGATATCGATGCCGAATGTCAAAAAGGTGAAGAAAGAAGCAAAAGGTGAAAAATAAAAGCAAAGCACAAACACAAGTTCTTGCTTTTTTTCTTGTAATGATCACAACAACTGTTTTAGCTACATCGAAACAAGTGGATGGTGCGAGATCCAATTTTGGCGCCACAACGTCACGAACAGCAGCGCAATTAGGACGCGATCCGAACCTGATCAGGACCCGAATCAGTGCGCGATCAGAACTTGATCAGGATCCAAATCTGTGCGCGGTCAATGCGCAAACAACGCCCCTTCCAGGTAAGCAGGGGGGCACCGCCATTAACATCGCAATGGCAGCGCTCGGGTTGGATGAAGGCGTGCCAGTGGGTGTGAGCGCCAGCTATTTGCGCGTGCTCGAGCGCGAGCTACAAGATGCATTTGGCGATGCCTACACTTCCCTCAGCACGGCAGATGTGTGGGCCGACTTTATCTGTCCTCGAACACGGGACGCCCCGTGCGCTTGGACTCGTCATGTGGCTCAACACGCCTTGTGCGAGCAAGAGGATCTGGCGGCAGCGACCGTGTTTGTATCGTATGCCCGGTCTAGCAATTTTGCTACAAACCTTGCGATCATCCTTGATCACGAACAAGACAACGCTCTTGGCGCTTATTATTGGTGGGATATTCTCTGTCACAACCAGCACGATCGCTCCGCAACTCAGTTCGATGAATGGTAGGTTGCTTGGTCTCAACGCTTGCCTCAGCTGCGTCTTTCACGATGAATCGCATCCCCTCAGACGGCATCTCGTGATTCGCCAGGTGGCAGCATACCTTCCCAGACATGATTGCGCAGTGCCAGCGGCTGGTCGTGCTCCTAGGCACCTGGCGTGACCCTGTGCCATTTAAACGCGCTTGGTGTTTATATGAGATCCTTTGCGCCCTCGACGGTGAGCTGGAGGTGGATATGCATCTGCCCCCCAAGCAAGTGGAGCTGTTCCTTGCCGCCTTCTCCGAAGAGGCAGATGTCATCGAGACCTTTCTTCGGATGCCTCAGTCTGCTACATCTCAGGCCACAGAGTCTCTGGACCAGGATCACATACTTAGGTGTATAGAGGAGCGGGGCGGGTTTGATCAGCTTGACAGTCGGATCCGCGAGCGCATGCAGCCATGGTGCCTCAAGCAGGCACGATCGGCCATTCAGCGTTTGGAGGCTGCGGGGCCCAGTCGATCCCTGGCTCGGCTTCGTGGCCTCGTCTCCCACGTGTTGACGCGATTTGACGTGCTAGACGAAGCCATGAAACAGTACAAGAAGAGTCTCCAGCTGTACATTAACCTTCTGGGAGACGATGAACCAGAGAAAGCCCAATGTTATTGCTACCTGGCTCAAATATGTATCCACGAGAAAATGTTTGCCACAGGTTTAGCCTTGTATGAAAAGGGCCTGGCCCTTCTTGAAGGTCAGGCAAACATTGAGGCTTCTTACGATATTGCCGTCGCGCAGGCTGGCATGGGAAGCGCGTGCTTACAGCTGGGGGACGCAAGCCGGGCTGTCAATCTGTTGCAAACAGCCATCAATGGCTTATCCCCGAGTCCCCCAAGTGCCGAGTTTGTTGTGGCGCAGCACTGCCTGGGGCGCGCATTAGCCGAACAGGGCGAGCCAGTGAGGGCCAGCAAAGTCTTGCGTGAAGCAATGGAAACTGCAGACCTGGTAGACATGCCAGAGTCAGAGCGTTCGAGTCTGCGTGCGGCCTTGCACTTCCACCTAGCGCAAGCTTTGCATCAGCAGAGCCTGCCCACGCAGGCGCTGGATCATGTCGAGGCCTGTTTGGCGATCGAGCTTTGCAATTTGGGAGAACAGCATGTGGACCTTGCCCCCACTTATCACCTGCGTGCTCTTGTGCAACAAGCACTTGGTGAGCTAGATTCGGCCCTAGCATCCTTCACGCAAGAAGCTGCCATCTGGGAGGCTTCTGACTGCCTTGACCATGTGGCATTAAGCCAGGCCTACGGCGCCATTGGCGAAGTGTTGAAGGAACAAGGCCAAGGAGAGCGAGCACTTGTGCAATTTCAAAAGGCATTAGACACAGCCATGACAGCCGCCAACCCAGACCGCTTGAACCTGGCCCAACTCCACGACAAGTTAGCGAGCGCCTATCTACACGAGGGCCAGCTTGATCAGGCGGCCGAGCATGCTCGGACCTGTCTGACGGAGCAACAAGCATTGCTCGACGAAAACGATGCAAGCCTGGCTACCAGTTACTTCCAGTTGGCGTCTATTTATCGGCGTCAAGGCAAATTGGCAGAGGCGCTCGAGCTATATGAGCGTGATTTAGAAATTTCGCTCAAAGTGCACGGCAATGAGCATGGCGATACCGCACTCACCTATTTTCAAATGGCCATGGTCCTCCACCGTCTCAAGAAAGATCACAGAGCCATCGAACACCTGCACCACTGTCTCAATTGCTGCATACCCGCCTTGGGGAAGTTTCATGAGCGCACCGCTGACGCCTATGCCTGGCTAGGCATCTTGTACAATATCAAGGGCAATTTGCGCTCGGCGGCACACAACCTGAAGGAATGTGTGGCAATTCGATTGCAGGTTCTTGGCAGCGAGCATCCAGATACCTTACTGGCCCAGGAAAATCTCAAGCGCGTTCAACAATTCAGCAAGGCCTCGTGATTTGTGAAGCCTGCTGCCAGGGCTTTGGCTTCTAGCCCGGCCTTGGTGACTCACAAACTTGTATTTATACTGTGTGGAGTCCTTTGTTGCTCGGTTCTTTGGGCCCGGGGCCTGGTGCGTGTCGTTGATTTGTGAATGTGTGTAAATTGGAGCTGGAACACAACCAGGCTATGCGGCCTGAATTCAACCAAAAGCATGGAGCAAACATCTCTTTAGAGCTATAGTATGGCCAGGCGTTCCTCGAGTGCATCAAGCGTGAGCTGGTCGAAGCTTCTGGTGGCCCCAAAGATCCAGCCTTGGTGAAATAATGGGACGAGCCGCTGTCGGGCGTACCGGGCCTTGGCCTGTCTCAGCATGTCGGCCAGCGCTGGCGCTCCACAAGCTGGGGTCTGGAGGGCAAACCCTCGGGAAAAGAAGGTTTGAAACACTGGCCAGGCCAGTGCTAAGACCTAGCACACGCATGGGACAGACGTTGGGTGTCGCAGAGCGACGCCTCGAGCAAAGGCAACAAGACCATACCTGGGCCCGACGGGTTTCGACTGCCTCTCGGGTGTATTGATTCTCAAGCTCTCGCACGTAGCTTTGCAGCGCATTCAGGTTGTTCTAAGCGAGGTGCCGAGCATAGACATGAAAGGAACCAAAAACCAAGGAAACCGGATCGCAAAAGAATACGCATGTTGGGTGTACTGGCGAGGTCACGTACAAAGCCAAGGAGGTTGACATCGGCACCGGCACGCAGCAGTGTGGCAACCACATGGTGTGCTGCTTGACGGCACGCAATGTGCAATGGCGTCTCCTGAGACTGCTCGGGTCCAACCCACAAGTTGGTGACCCAGACCAAGTGCCGACAAATGAGGCAAACTATTTGGTCAAAGCTATGGACGGTCCAACTAGTGCCTTTCGAAGCCGTTGACGAAGCGGCTCACCTCATCAGCGGCGTCGATGGATCCACCGGCGAAAATGAGAGCTTCCAAAACCTGATATTGGGCACCATAAAGGACGGCAAGGTGGAGAGGGGTGCGGCCCGTCTGGGATTCAAAATCACCACCCAGGAGCTGGCATGAGCACATGCTTGCATTGATTGCGATCAACTTGACTTGACTAGGGCACAAAAAATGATTCGGTTCACTCACGATATCGGCCACCTTTGGGTCGGCCCCGTGCTCGAGAAGCAAGTGAACCACATGTAAGTCGCCGCCATGAGCACCACAGTGCAACGGTTGCAGCCCATCCTGAACCGGAGATTTGGGACCAAGCACGTGAGCCTTGGGGGGGCGAGCAAGCCATTCGCGTCCCGAGATGTCATACCTCGTTCTGTGCGTCTACGCGAGCACCCGCTTGCAGCAGAGCACGGACAGCATCAACTTTGCGCCTCCGGCATGCCACGTGCAAGGGCGTATTCTGCCACTACATTGTGCAAAAGACCACGGGGTCAAGAGGCATACCCTGTGACGCACTCACGAGACACAGGCTACGTACGACATCACTGGCATGAACATCTGCACCGGCCGCCAAGAAGATGGCAGTCAGCTCCGTTTGCCCATAGATGATTGCAAGGTGAAGCACAGACTGTTGACGCTAGAATGGGCCAATTGGCAGTTGGGTCAGCCCGAGGCTGTGCGTGGCGCCTAGCTGCAAGGTGGATTTGGCGTTTGGGTACCTTGTCTTTACAGTGCAAATCAGCACCGCCATCAAGCAAGGCTTGGACAACCTGTGGGTGCCCTTTGCGACACATCTGCAACAAAAGAGGCAGGGACGCCTGCGACATTGTTGTCCGAAGAAGGCGGTGAGCTTTGACCAAGCGAGCCGCGCGCGGTCCAGCCAGGGAGGCAGATATAACCTCATCGCAACAGTCAAGACGTGCACCAGCAGCAAGAAGAATGCGTGCAAGGTTGGCCTCGTTCTTGTGGCAAGCCAGCACCAAGGGTGTTTGTCCAGACTGAGAGTTGGCACAATGGGGTGAGCTGCAAAGGTGTCTCAGCGGGAGGGCATGTCGGCTGACGAAAAGCCATTTTTCCACTGACATCGTTGAGCGAATTGACATCAGCACCAGCCGCAAGTAACGTCCGTGCGACGTCCTCGTGCCCTCGCGTGCAAGCCATGTGCAGCAACGTCCCCATGAGCTATCAAATTCGGTCGAATAGCCGCATGTACATGCCTGGTGTGAGACGCGACACCCACAACAACAGAGCCCTCCGTCCCTCCGACAGTCAAGACAAAACAAACCGCAGACACTTCGTTGGGATTGGCGCCTGCCTCCAAGAGCAGCCTCACAATCTCGGCTTGACCCTCCATGCATGCTTGGCAAAGAATTGAAAAGCCCAGCTGGAAGCAAGTCATCCCCCCGCCCGCCCAAATCATTCAACCCCCCCCGCAAGGCAAGGACGAGATGAGTCAGGAGCCAAGAGCTTGCCGAGAAAGCCAGATCATAGGCGTAGTCGAACATGGATTGTGTCTTGAGCGGCGGCACGTACCAGATCGGGGTAGGCTTTCAGAGCAGCTGTGCGCTGTGAGGCCGTCCAACTGCGCAGCGTGCCCAAAGCTTCGGCCGCACGCTGCGACAAAAGAGCCTGCAAAATGGCCGCGCACTGGTCCCGACTCGGCAACCCCTCCATGCTGCCAGAAGATACCACCTCTCCCCTACTACAACCGCGCCTCTATCCCACGCTCTGCCCTGCCTGGACTCGACGAAGGAGGGGATCAGCGCCGTTTGGCGATCGATGAGCGTCAAATGCAAAAAAAAAAAAAACAACGCACAGCACACATAACCTTTTTTTCTGACATCTTTGTCATCCTTCTCCCTTCGCTTGCGCCATCGGCCATCGGTCGGGTTGACCCGAGTCGGGCAGATCCCGGAGGCTTTTTTGTCATGATCCTCGCGATCCTCGTCATCATCAACAGCAGCAGCAGTAGCAGATTCAACTTTCGATTAGATCAAATCCAGATGAAGAAAGAATATTAATATGATTACGCATGACACAAAAGATGGGAGGATGAGAGCGCCGAGCGCTCACAATCAACCATGTCCCTGCATCATGACTCCCTTAGTCTTGCAAAATATTCGCTCCCGCTCGGCGAGGCGAATTACTCCGGCAGCCACGCAACACATGAACGACCACACGGTACAGCACTACACCAAACTGGAGCCGCGGCGTCGAGGACTCGCTGACGGCGATCTGACGGGAGAATGTTTTTGTCTCTCGGCACTTGGCCCCAAGCTACGATCGATGACCGTCAGTTCGGTGGCATCGCCAGAAACAAGCAGCGTGTCCACTTCGACCAACGTGTGCCCCGACAATGTCTCATCGCCCACATCGTCATAGGCCTCGGCGGGCGTGTAGCCCCCGCTGGGCATTGCGAGAAACGATGTCCGCGCCATGTGATCTTCAGCGCCAGACGTGCGGCGGCTGCTCTCATCTGGCGACTCCGATTCATCCTCTTCTGATGAATCCATGGGATTCATCGCCCCGGCAAGGTGGTGAAACCCAGGTCCTTGATCGCGGCTCTGCGCCAAGTGAAGTGACGCTCCGCTCCCATCAACGTCCTCAGTCATGACCGTTACCCCTGAAGGCGCATCTCCATGCGTTGACATCAGGCTGCGATCCATGCGCTGCAACTTCGTCAGGCGATCCACCACTTGCACCATGGTTGGTCGATCAGCCGGAATGGTCGCCCAACAATCCATACACAAGCGCCAAATGTCGCCTGCATCACATTCATCGATTTAGAAAAGGCAAAACAAGAGGAAGATTGTGAGCAACGGGATACTAGTGTGATCCGGCCAGAGTGAGACCACGCTTTGTGGCGGCCAAGACTTACGGTTGCAACCCATGGGTTGACTGAGACGATTGCCTTGAATTACATAAGCCCACACTTGCTCGTTGTGCAGCCGACGGTACGGAAGTTGCCCGCCACTCCAGATCTCAAACACCACCACTGCCCAGCTCCAGACGTCCGAGGCTTGAGAAAACTTGAGCTCAAGCAAAACCTCACCCGGGCACCAGCTGACACAATCAAAACCAGGCAAAGAGACATCAGGCACATGAGAGGGCACAGCGTGGACATGCGCCTGCCAACAACACAGAGCAGTCGAAGGACATACCGAACGGCAATGGCCCGGCCGTGGGCAATATAAAACGGCGAGTCCCCGTTTGGCTGCTGGCGTGTAAATCCAAAATCACCAATCTTGGCATTCATGTTGCTAAAATAACAGTCCAGATCAATACCATCAAGGATAAAGAAAACAAAAAGAAACAAAAGTTAGTGTGGCACAACCTGTGGCAGTGAAGCCCCTCTTGCAACGACATGCGGCGGGCGTACCTGTCGATGAGGATGTTGCGGCCGGCAATATCGCCGTGCAAGCAGCCTACAAAATATCAAATTCACGAGTGAATCCGAGCATGGGCGTGACAAGCCTGTTGATGTTTCATAGATGAGCTTACCCTTGTCGTGCACCTCGGCCAGGCCGCGTGCGACATCCCGCGCCAGGCGAAAGCGCAAGCCATTGTCCACATCGTTCTCTCGAACAAAAGCATCCAGTGCGCCATGCTCGCAATATTCCATGACCATGATGGGGGGAGATTTGACGATGCCATGTAATCGCACAATGTTAGGATGGTTGAACTGGTTCAGAATGACCGCCTCTCGGAGCTGTACAACGCACATGACACAACGCTTGAATCAGACCAGCTGTGCATAGAGTTCCGCCAGGCGCAAGCACAAGAGTACGCACCATGGCCATGACCAATTCCTGCGTATCATTCTTCATCGTTTTGACAGCTACCAGAATCGGTGTCGCTCCTGGTGCACAGGTAGTGGAAATCGCGGGTGAAAATCACACTGGCAAGGGCAGGCTGCAGGCATCGCAGTTTCAACCGCACAAATCATCTTTCATGTCGAACAACATCAACCAACCTTTGTTTTTGAGATACGCCTTGTTCACCATGCCCATGGAACCTTCTCCGATTGGCTGTCCACCAAAATGAGATGAGCAGAAAAGAGAAATAACCCGCAACAGAGACTCGTGAAGTACCATTTGTGCACGTGTTTGTGGCGTGCAGATGGTGGCATTCAAGGGACATACGTTGAGAAGTTCAATGTGACGACGAACAAGCTCAACGGGTGCGCAGGCGTCATCGGAGCCGACATAGTATCCCTGCAAAAGGTTTGGCACGGCCATGCTTCCCTTGAACGTAACTCGGCGCAAACGCCTATGACACCGCACGTATGTACAAGAATGACATGAGCGTGGACTCTTGAACCGAAAGCATGCAAGCCGACGCAGAGCAGGAATGCCACGCACTGGGATTGGTTGCGCAGGAAGATCAGATACACGAGGCCAACCATGATACAAATGGCGACGAGGACAATTAAAACAATCAGCGGCGGGCTAAGGGTTTGAGAGGAGGAGGAAGTTCGAGATCCGCTATCGATGGTAGATCCAATAGAAGCGGGTGTGGTGGCCCTGGTGATGGCACTCGTCGTTGTGTTGGGCGTCGAAAACAGGAGGTCCTGACCCACAAAGATAGTCACGTTACAGGAGCGCGTATTTCCCACTTGATCGCGGGCCGTTCGTTCCACGTGATAAATCCCAACTCCCAGATACAGTGGGTCGATGGGATCCAGCATGGCCGACCCTGAGTTGTCCGAAATTTCCAAGGGGGCGGTAGCGGCATCGGTCACCAGGATCGACATGTTCACGTCCAACTCGGAAGAGGGAATGATGAGGGGCGGTCGGCATACTACGTCAGGTGCAGAAACGTCCTTGCTTGCCACCCGAAAATTGTTCAAGGCGGCTGCTTCCGTGGCCGTGTGGGTGGAGACATCAATGAGGAGCATGGTAAAGTTGAGAAGCTCTGCGTCCGATTGAATGCCGCTGGGAAAGAGCACCTCGATGTAAAAGCTATCAAATTGCACCCCCAACTCCTGCTCGGTGATCTCAAAGTACCCCGAGCCACGTGCATGCATAACGTTTTCAAAAAAATAAGAATTGGAGTTGCGAAACCATTCCGGGTACAAATAGCGAGGCTCTTCCGTCGTGAGGGAGCGCAAATTGACGGCCACGGTCGACAGCACCACCGATGACGCGCCGGCATATGTTTGCGTGCCGTCTTGTAACTGCAGGATCAGTGTGATGTCAATGCTGCCAGTCGTGGGCCACATTTGAAAGGTATGACCTTCCTCGGCAGCGACCAGAAAGCGGTGGCGATGCACGGACGTGTTGAGACTAATGTTGGTGGCAAAAGGCCCAGTTTGATTCATCGAAAGGATGGGGACCACCCAGCCGTCCGAGGCGCCGTACGGAGATGGCTTGGCAGGAAATATTTGCACGGGCACGCTACCATGTACGAGTTCGCTGTCGACCCAGGCCGTGTTGTTGACGGTGATGATCATCACGCAGGTTGCTTCGTTGCCGCTGGGATCAAAGGCCTTGTACACGGCAGTAAAATCTAGCTCCCGCCAGCTGTAGAGACCCGGAGCGTGATTACCCACCACGGTCACGGAGCCCGAGTCATCAATGGCCGTGGGAATGACCCATGATAGATTGACCGTATCGCCCAGACTGTGCACCGTGATAAACTGATTTTCACACCAGACAAAGGTCGGGGGCTTGGTGTCCCCCAGGGTCGCCACGGCAGCATTGGCATCGTCTGTTTGAATGGCCACGTACGCTTTGGGCCGCGCCATGGCCAAGGTCGTGTTGCCCAGCTCCTCGGCAAGGCCATCGACATTGTGATTGTAGACGTAGAACATGGCCCGAGAAAACGTGACCACAACGTTGTCAAAGGGTGCTTCGACCTCCAGGTGAGCACAAGCCGTGGTTGGCTGCAAACGAATTCTGGCAGTCGCATTAAGCACGCGGGGATTGTAGTTAACGCCCAGATTGGACGGGGAGTTGGTGGAGAGGCGCACGCCAAGATAGAGCTCGGCATCGATGGTAACGCGCGTGATCCAGGGATCAGTGACACTCGGGTGCGTCGGACAAAAGTAGGATTCAAACCTGAACAAGGCCCCGGAGCAGCCCTTCATTGTCGTATCCACCGTCACGTGATCTGCAAACTCAAAAATCTGCGAAACGCCAGAGGAGGCGTCCAGAAGTTTGGGTGTGCGCGAGAGCGTGCCACCATTGAAGGCAGCAGTGTCGGTCATAAAAAATTGCCTGAGTGTGCCTTGATCATGCATCCGTCCAAGACTGCTAACGTAGCTGGTGCGAGCCTGCCCGCTGAGGATACAACGCTTGAGCGTCAACACGTCGTCTGAGGTGCTGGTCACCATGCGCACGTAGTAGGTTTGTACACGGGAAACCGAAGTTTGCGTCTCTGACATTGTGTAGGTCACATTGACACGGCCTATTCTCGCCGAAAACAAGGGCACAATCGATGAGGCGCTGGCAAAACGAACAAAGGGCAACGAGGCGATCGGCTTTTTTTGTTTTGTTTTATTTTGTTTTTCTTCTTTTAAGCTGTTTATTGTTTTTCGCCTTCTCGGGGTCTTTTTGGCTCTTTTTTTGCCCCTTGGTGATTTCATGTCTCTTTCAAAGCAATGCTCGGCTCAAAAAAAAAAAGCCCACGGACCTTGGAGGTACGGATTGATGATGAGTTCCTCTGAAAATAGACCAATCTCCGATTCCAGGCAATCAGGGGGGTAGTGGAGCACGACCTATATCGATGACATTGCGGGTGAGTTGGATGATAGCTCCGTTCGTGGTAGCAAGGTCCGGGCGCAACCAATAAGATGGGAGCAGAATGACTCGATTAGAACGAGGTCGATAAACGAACCGGTTCACAAACGGCGGTGGTCCAAGACCAAGTGTGTGAGGGGCATTTGATGCACTCGTTGTCCACAGCCACCGAGCCGGTTGAGCAGGGCACGCACACATCGGCAGCTGCCGATGGAATCTGAGCACGATGGGCAACCGAATGATGGGTAAGTAGGATGGGGATTAGGAATTGTGAGTCCTTCTTTTCGGCTGAGCAGAGATGGTTGTGTTGAGCACGACGTACCGAATTGTCCGTGCACTTGACGGGCGGCGCAGCACCACCTATGTTTGTATCACAACGACATTTTTGACAGAATCCCGGTGAGTCGCTGACCCTCTGCGTCTCGCTACCTGCGCTTGCCAGAGTCGCGTGCACCAACCAGCACAAAAGTAGCCAGGGGGGCAGAGATGAAACTCGTTGATGCCGACTCCCGTCCAATGGGCAGGGCTGTAAGCACCCGCATCCGTGGTGTTCCCAGCCAAGCCCGTGGTGATGCGATCCAAATTGCGAACACCTGAGATTTAGCCATAATGGGAATGAGGACGATATTCATGAATATCAAGTAGCAGCCCGACTGTGGGGCAAGCACGTATGGAGAGGCGTTGGCAAGGTTGGAAAATGCGCGCGGTTGCCAACACGCACCGTAATAGCCTTTGGGTACTCTTTGGCACTGGGAAACGGAGACGGCGTTGGAGTACAAGACACCGGTACCTGGGCACGGGAGAAAAAAGGCAGGCAGTGAGAAGGGAAAAAAAAAAAAAAAAGAAAAAAAAAAAAAAAAAAAAGAAAAAGAAAAAAAAAAAAAAAAAAGGCTCGACCCTGGCGACGGTTTCAAAGCTGCGATTTCTGTATTCTCGTCGGGCTCGGGTGGGTTTGCTTACCAGTAGGACAGGGCACGCAGCCGTCCTGAATGCCGTAGTAGCCGGCTGGACAGATGTTACGTGCCCGACAAAAGCCTTGGCCGCGGCGGGAGATGGCCCTAAATAACAGGTGTGATTAGACTCGCGGTGGCTGCGACGCCGCCATGGGAGTCAAAACTGGTGGTGGGCCACACAGCAGCAAGGAGGGCATACCCGAGCTTGCAAGGGGACGGGTAAAAGGCCGGAGGCAAACATTCAAAGTTGGCTGGACAGTGCCGAACGGTATTGGCAGACTGATTGGCCCAGGTGTTGGTGACGATATCAGCAGGCCAATAGCCCAAGGTCACGGGGTAGCAACGAAGGCTGCTCGTGGAAAGGCCGTTGTGGCTGAAGTAGCCTGATTGGCCAAGTGAGAAAGAAAGCAGAGGAGGACATGAGATGCAGTGACAGAGACACACACTCACGCGCGCGCGCGCGCGCAGAACAGACTCGCGGGGTGAAAGCTGCGCACCTTCTGGGCAAGGGTGAATGTCATCGGCAGCTGCATCGTAGTACCAGCCGAGCAGGTGCTCACGAATGTGGCAGACGGCACCAGCCCAGCCGGAAAAACATTTGCAGGAGCCGGTGCTGCAGTCGGCGTTGGTGGGGCAGGTTTTGGGGGAGGCACAATTGCGGACCGGGATGGTGCAGGAGACGCCAGAGAATCCGGAATGACATTCGCAGACGTCAAAGCTACCGTAACGGTAGATGGCGCCGTTCACACAGGGAATGGCGGCGTGCGCTGGCTGGGCCAAGAAAAAAAGTTGAAGAAACACAAGGCCCACCAAGCTGATGGCCAGGGATCCGCTCCCCGGTCTGTGGGACGGGCCGAGGCACGAGGCCGGCATGGCGATGGGCCACGCAGCAGCCAAAGCCAAGGATGGAGCGATAGCAGCAGCAGCAAGAAAACAGCAAGGAGCAGCTTGGCAATGCTGTGATCGAATGGGTAAGGAGAGGAGGCCGAGCGACAAGCAATGGTGAGACTGTGCGCCAAGGCTTTGTGGGACAACGTCGTGCGCATCGAAGCGAAGACCGACTTGAGTGTCACTCAGGTTTGCTGATCCCCCATGACGGGTGCGGAAGTGTCGCAGCAGTCTGGCATACCAACCGCCCGTCAGCGCGCGTGTATGAGAATAGATGCCCACAGCATGACAGAGCGAGAGCAGCGAGCGCGGCGCCGTCAAGAAGACATGATATCACCAACGGCCACCACGGCACCATTCAGACATACCTCTGGAATCCGATCAAGACAAATCAATACGGCAGCGGCGAGGGCACCGGACGAGTAGAGAGACGCAAGAAAGTACAGCAGGACCAAGATGCGTCAAAGAGGGACGGACCCAAGGCGCAGAGGCACAGAGGCGCAGAGCGCGCAGCGGTGATGCGTCGCGTCACAAAGGTCGGCACGGCACGACACGGACAGCGCAGCGTCCGGAGGAAAATACATTTCTCACTCATGGTGTGGCGGGAAGTTGGGCTGTGCGATGTCGTCGTATTTGTTGATCTAATCTCTGGGTCTTCGGGGCTTGCGCGAATTATCTCTTCGTGTTTGTGGGTTTTGTGTCAGCTCTCTGGAAAGTTGGTTTGATTCAAAGTGTATCTCTGATTCCTTGTGTTTTACTGTTGGTTTTCTGACATTTACTGCCTCTCCCTCTGCTTCCCTCTCAATGGTCGACCACCGTTCCCCTTCTGTCTCTCCTGTTTGCCCTCATCCTGCACCTTTCTCTCTTCTGACCTCCCATCTCTCCCTCTCTCTCCATTTGGTCCTGCTGTCTAGACAAAAGAAACACTTTTTGTCACCCCATCAGCCACTTCTCTCCTCTCTCTTTCTAGCTCTTCAATCCCTCTCTCCCTCTCTGGAATGTCGCATGAATCTCTTCTTTCTCTGCCTAGCCGTTCTTTTATTCCTTACTTGACAACAAGATCAGCACCGTCTCTCTTTCACCGGTCCGAGCCTCGCAGGTTCTCTTGCTGACCCACACTCATCTCGCTCCCTCTCTCCCCGCTTGCATGATCTGACGCACCTTTCCGAGCATCACGACCTTTCGACCTCTTGGCCAAACAGGCTCCTTCCCCCTCGTTCCCCTCACAATCACCGTACCCTTGTACCCTTGAGTCGTTCACACGACCAATCATCACACCTGCGCCACACGTTCTGTCCCGTCGCTGACTAACATGTAGTGGAGGTGGTATGGGCCTAAAGGGGTTGGGGCAATCGACGTTGGGTCATTGACAAACACCCCTTAACTCTGGCGAATTTGAGGGGGAGCCGACGCCACTTGGTCCCACCAACGGGCAAAGGCGTTTGCTTGGGGATGAGGAAACATGGTTGGTCTCTCCTCCGCTAACAGGCGTTTTGCGGGGCCTGCTGGGGTACCGCGTACGTTTCATGACTTCGGCCGGCTCCACCCAAACCAGCCAGGCCCACAGTTTCACAATCCATTTGCCCTCCTGCACAAGAAGCGGAAACGGTGAACATTGTCGAACCAGATGAGCCACAACCGAGCCACAGCCAAAGCCGGCTGTGTGCGCGCGTGTCTGTGTGTGACCCAGCTGCCATTTTAAGCTTTTTCATGGCCGCGCACCGACCTTGCACACATGATGTTTGGGGCTTCACACACACACACACACACACACACACATTCTCGCTCTCTCTCTCTCTCTGTGACCCACGCGCACACACATAACGATTCTTGCTTCTGTTTTCCGCATGTAGGGAGCAGGTACAAGATTTGTCAGAAGATGTAGGAAGATGTACCCGATGATGACATCAAAAGGGATGCAATGTGCGTCGTGTGATGTAGGTCCTCTGTGACTTGTGGCGCGCGGCAGTGCGGGGCTTCGGCGCCCTGTTTTTTCTCACTCGCCCGGCCAGGTTAGCTAAGGAAAACCCTGCTCGCAGGATAGCGCTGTCGAGGGACGTAACTCACTCGCTCACTCAACTCAGTCACACACCCTTTCTTCTCGTTGCTAATGTGGTGAGCAACAACCACAACGCTGTGACGCATCGCTGGTTTGGCTGCAAGGTCAAGTTCCGTGGTATCGTGTTTTTTTTTGACACGCCAAACCAAAAAAAAAAAAAAAAAAAAAAAAAAAAAAACATGAAGAGAGCAAAGAAATCCAGCGAGCCAAGCCAGATCGACGACGCGACGTGTCGACTTTCTCTTTTGATCTCAAGCTTTCTCTGTCTGCCCCTTGTCTTGCGAAAACTCATTCTCTCCCAAAAAAAAATGAGAACCCTTGATATTTCCCTCTCTGCCATACTCAACTATCTGTCTTTCTTTTCTTGTTCAAACTCTCCCTCAAACTCTCTCTCAAACTCTCTCTCTCAAACCCTCTCTCTCTCAAACTCAAACTCTCTCAAACTCAAACTCTCTCAAACTCAAACTCTCTCTCTCTCTCAAACTCTCTTCTCAAACTCTCCTCTCAAACTCTCCACTCATCAGATTGATCGCCGGCAAACCACGTTTTTCCGCAGGATTCTTCACTCGAGCCTGTCCCCAAAACCTGAACGATAAACCCACACCAACATCACACGCAATACCCAGGAAGCTGAGGTCACGAGTGGGATTGATTTGATTTCCGCGGAGATGTGGGTCCGACACCATCCCAAACCCATCATTGGCCTGCTTTGCCGCTGTCAGCGCGCGCGCACGCGCTGCAAGGTCACACAAGCCATGCCGCCTTGCAACTCCCGCACGTGCAAATACACACACTGGGTCTGACAACAGATGGCACTCACACATACAAACAAGCACGCACGCCCTACTGAGCCACGGGTGCGCCCAACTTGTAACGGTAAATGTAGCGATCGGCATCGCCCTCGCCTGGCGCCGTCTATGTACTCGAGAAAAAAAAGAAAGAAAAAAAGGAAAACACACACACACACACACATACACACACACGCGCGCGTGTCAGTTGGTTGTCGAGATAAACCCGTCCTTCTTGAGATCGGGGTCAGAACCCACCTGAGCAATGGCGTTGGCCCAGAAGGTCATGCTGCGCATCTTCTTGCCCCACGATAGCCCCGTGGCGTGGTGCGCCTTGACATACTGCGCCAAGGCCGTCAACAGCTGCTTGTAACTTTGAGCCCAAGCTCGGTTTCCCCTGGGACCCACAAACCAGTCAGCGAGAGCGACATGGCCACCACATATACTACCGGGACAACTGGGCCCCACAATGTCAATCAGACGGGTTGGCTCGCCTTTCAGCGCATCACTCACTCATCAGGGCACTCCTTGGCGACACGGACGAGATAAAAGTCGGCCGCATCCCGCATCTCCGTCACAAAAGGCGCCGGTTTTGGCTCCTAGTAGCCCATCAACAAAGGTCAACCCCGCCACGCCCTCATCCTCTTTAGCCACGGCTCCCAAAAACACCACGCATCACGCCACGACCTACCACATTGATCCATGACATGGCCAAAATGCCCTCGCTCACAGCCTTCAGGTGAGATTTCTGGGCGCTGCCTCCCTTGGCATCCGCAAAGCCCTAAACATAGGCCGATGACCAAACCCGTTAGTAAGGCCAGGGCAGTACCGCTGTTCCGTTGGCTCGGTGTTGGCCCGACACTGCACCCCAGGGTGAACTTACTGCCACCTCTTGCACCGTCATTGTAATGGCCTCATACAGATCGGGCAGCACCTTGGGGCCCGGTTTTTGCGAGAAAGGAACAATGCCCAACAAGCGACGCTACGCAAAAAAAAACCCCCGTTTCATGGAGAAACTGAGAATCAAATCCAAACACCCAAGGCAAAGCACGGCGCAAGGAAGGACACACCAGCGCGACAAATGCTTGCGATACTAGCTGGCTATGCTCCTATACACACCAGCGATCGCGTGGTTAAGCCCTTGCAACCAAGAATCATGTCTTTGTCGCTGAGAAGCAGTAGGACGGAGGCTCGGTATGGTTATTCACCTTCACGTCGCCGCCAATCTGACCCGAAGCATCCATGTACGCCTTGAGCTCCCCCTGCAGCAAATCGTCAAAGGCGACGACCGCGGGGTGGTCGGCCTCGGGATCTCCCGACGCTGACAAGGTGCTTGGACGAGCCGCAGAAGCTGATGAGCCACCACCGTTTGAGGGTGATCCGCCTGTGGCACGTTCAATGCGCGCCGTAATCCGCTGAAGCTGCTCTGCAAGGTCCCCCGAAGCCCGGCCGCCTGCCAACCCCAATATTGTCATGCCGTTCTGCAAATGAGGTGCGAGCCATGGGAACCCCACGAACAGACGAGACACTCTAGACGCGACATATTGCAAAAACGCACCCTGGGCTGTCAGGCCAAGCACGCGTTCCAAGCGTGCCGTCACGGCAGCCAGACGTGGCAAGGCGTCAGCTAGCAATTTCAATGCCAACGGAATTACAGGGTCAGCATCACCAGGAACCCCGGGCCATTCCACACGAGCGTCAGCACTGCAGGTATCGTGTTGGCCCAAGCACAAACCCTCAATGCCATCGGCGGCTTCCTCCAGTTGCGTCACAATGCGAAGGAGGTCTGCTGCAAAGTCACCCGAGCCAGCTTGATCTACCTGCATCAGCATTCAGTCATTGCCAAAGAGCCAGTCACGTCAGTTACAAAAAAATAAAATGAAAGGTAGCATGTTTGTTCATTTCGTTTCGCTATTAACCAACCTGGATGCCATAGTGAGCCTTGCCGTAGTCACACACACGCTTCACAGCCTGACCGAGACGCTCTTGCAAGACACCTATGCGTACGTAAGAGGCACGACGAGTTTATGCAGACCCAAACAAGGAAAGATGTCAGAGTTTGCAACAATCAAGGCAACAACAACGCGCTCGAAGCACAAGTCGACACAAACGTCGGCCGAAACCATGGGATAAGGACCAACAATACATGAAAAGTGCAAGCACAGGACTGACCATCAACACTGGGCTGTGCCGGTGCAGGGGCGGCGGTCGGAGCAGCAGTTGGGGCCGGCCTGGGAGCCGCAACGGGCTTGGCAGCTGCGGCAGGTTTGGGAGCGGATGTGGTAGCCGGCTTGGCAGCAGGTGCGGCCTGGGTGCTTGTCGCGGTGCTACGGCGTTGGGTCTCGGGGGTACGCGGGGCCGCGGCAAAGTCTGCACGTATCACATCCGTGAGGTTGGTTTGCCTCATACATCCCGACTGAAAAAGTGGATCAATTCTGTGCCAGATGAGCCACGTACTAGTGCGATGCGACGTGGATTTGCGAACTTCCAGTTGCAGCGTGGGACGAGACGCCTTGACCATTGTCACAAACTATAGGGGGGTGGGATGAGAATTGAGTCAGGTTGACGGCGCACATGCATGCAAATGCTAAGACCCGCAGGAGAGGCCCAGACCTTGACTTGTGTCATGCCTGCTGTAGAATGACCATTGATGCTCAGGATCTGGTCACCGATGGCCAGTTCACCCTCGGCAGGCGACTGTGGGGTGATCTTGGACACCACCAACTATATAATATTGAAAAAAAAAAAAAATTAGGAAATTGGTGTGAGCCGAACAGCCAGGTTAGTTGCGAAGAAGAAAGGCTTGACCACATGCCACGAATAGACACTGGCCCAAAAAGGGGGGTTTCAGCACCATTGCACGTACCGCAGCTGGGTGGCCACCCGTCACATTGAAGCCAAAGCCACCGACGGCCGGCTTGGTCAGCTCGACATTTCTACAATGGTTATTGGCTTGATCAGCAATGATCTTGGAGCCATCGTGGCTGCTTGCGTGGCCGTCAAAGGACCACAAACAGCCAGCATCAATGAGCTAAGCACGTACCGTTGATCCGCCATGCTTGAAATGAAGCTTGGTCCCTAATGATAGACCAAACAGAAAAGCTGTGAGACCCACTGCCACATTTTACACAGAAAGGTTGAGCCTTTGCGTCCAACTGGATCCCCCCAAAATAAAGGAGCCTTCAAGAACGGCTTGATCAACAATGGCATGACGGTATCAGCAGGATTCAGAAGGCCCATGTTCACTGGCAATCCAGTAAACCAACACCATGATGGGACCAGCAATCGAAGCAGAGATACAGGAGCTGGCACGGATGCGCTGCCATTTATTCATTTTTACGCACTTGAAACGAAAAAATTGAAAAAATGAGAAAAAAAACTCGGGTCTGAAGAAAGTGTGTATATTGTCACAGTATAAAAGTAACCTTCACTGGTTTCGTAGAACGAACGAAATTCTTGATTTTTGGCGTTCTAGATGACAAATTTAACTTAAAAGAATGTCCTATGTTCCTCAATTTGCAGAATATAAGCAATCTCTAATCGTTTTATGTTAATAAATATTCATGTTTCTATTGCTAAAAACGTATTATCCAATGCAGATGACAAATATAATCATTCTGAAGATACCTCTCCATTTTTGTGGTATTTTTTTTCTTGTTTTTTTTTTTTTTTTTTTTCATTACAGTTAGGTCAGCATGTTGAAGTCTGTGCCTGCTCGCCCATCGACAAAGCTGGAGTCATTCATTAAGATAATCAGGGCGACGGTCCTGCGAGGCGTGCCTGCTTCTTGGACCCCCGCTTCTTGACGTCTCAATCTGATGATACGGATTGCAAAAGGCAAGATGCTCATTTGGCTGAGATTCAGCTTATGATTGGGATGTGTCGTGCCATCTCGAAGAACTTTGATCAAAGGTTTATATCATTTTCACAATTTCAATGACAGTATAATTTGCCTTGTTTCCAAACTTCAACATCAGTCGGGCCCGAGCTGCCTATGAAATACGGCACTCAGAGGCCGGGGCCGTGCTTGGAGAGGCTGGTCCGGTCGCAGGGTCTGTGTTGGTGGGTGATGCCGGCAGAGTGCGCTCAATGTCATCCGGGTCGACTTGGTCCGACTCTAGCAAAACAGCTGTCCGGGCAATCGTGTCCAAGCCACGAAAGAGCGCCGTCTTGACCGCTCTGAAGGAACAGATAGGCCGAGGACGGGAGGGAAGCCACGTGAGCGCGGGGCAAGAACGATGGAGGCAAGAGCCAAGACAATGATTGACTGACTGGGACAGGCTTGTGTGACGAGCCAATGATTGACGCGCCCTTTGAATAAGGGATGTTGGGTAACGCTCGCGCTCCCATTCACCGTCTACCCGGGGCATACCATTTGGGAAAAGAAGATTAGTGCTGAATCGCAAAGAATTAGAGAAAACGGACAGACGCCAGGCTCGAAGCAGCCCCGATGGTATAGTATGTGAAAATTGGCTGCACACACCTTCATGCACGTCAATCACAAGCAAGTGAAGGCACAGAATCCAATCTTGGCAGCCCAGCATGGAGCGCGCCAGATACCTATGCCCACATTCCCAGCAGTCGGCCCATGCGTGAGTGACCGGTTTAGGCTCCTTCGACTTTCAACGCCCCAAAACGCACGCACCGAACACGTTGGGTCTCATTGAGCATGTCGACCATGTCAACGGCGACGTCCCGGGTGGTCATGGCCGTGCCCAGTGCCGGAAAATCAGACAGCAAGTGGCTGAGCGCCACACCAAAGTCATCGACTCGGCAGTCACGGCTCGGGAGCCGGCTCACAATGCCGCGCAAATCCTGATCCAGACTCGCACACAATTGCACAGCCGTTACGAGTTGACCATGGGCCAGCAAGTACTTAGTCTGCGACATGATGGCGTCTTGAATGGCCTGGTGTTGGTGGGCATCGCCTGCGGGATCTTGCGTGGCCTGCGGCAATTGCAATAGCCCAGCAAAGGGAGCTCGGTGACACCCAAACCAAGAGCGCGGGCACGATCAACCCGAGGGAGAGTTGAAGATAGAGAGGCAGGCAGACAAGCAACGAAGATTTCCAAGGGCATCCCAAGCGAGAAGAAACAACACTCCACAAATGGGTGCACAGAAGTCTAAACACGCTCAAAGAATCAGAAAGAGAAAACGTACCATGAGAAAGCGAACAATGTCGCGTGACAATGCCCAGTTGCCGCGGCTCAAGGAGGCGCTGAGAAGTTGGTAAGAGTGATGGCGAGTCTGCTCGGCAGACACGCTGGCTTGCATAATCATGAGGTACGAGGCTGCCGTCACAAAGTCCTCTGCTTCAAGGCAGGCCTCAAAAATTGCCACGGGGCTGCCCGTGACGTCAAACAGAATGGACCACTTGGACATCTGTGCCATGCACAAGGGCGCGCCGTAAGACACTGACATCCCAAGCCGTTGGCTGCTTCTTTGTGCGAGTTGGTGCAGTCAAGGCGCCAAACTCACGTCGGTCTTGCGGGCACACTGGCCAACGATGCCCCGCCAAACGGGATACTGTTGCACAAAGGCTACCACGGCTGCTATCAGCGTCTTGCCATCTAAGAGCAGGCCAACATGTGGTGAGTCGTCTTCGCCGCGATCACATGGGAAAGCCAGAACTGGATTGAGCCCGCAATAAAAGCACGCACCGCCCAGGGGCCGTTCTGGATCATTTTCAATCACTTCGTGAAGCATGAGCTCCACCACGTGATTAAAGTACCCAAGCGACTGCAAGTCTTGTGCAATGAGATTGGCCGTGGCCAAAAATCCGCGCCGAAGCAGCTGCAAGTTCACCCAAACAAGGGACCGAGAAACGGAGCGTCATGTCGGTGCCAATGCCGAGGACAGGGGGCCTGTGAAACGTGCGCCGAGCAAAGACCCAGCACAAGGCAAACAACCAGTTTGCTTACGCTCAACAAGACGTGTTGCATAAAGAGTTGCGTGCGCCGTTTGAGCTGATGGCCCTCAAGGACCGTGTCGCTGTCAAGGTGGAGGGTGGTCTGGTCAACGGTCGCACCAACGGCCACCGCGTGGTTGAAGAGCAACGCCAGTGGGTAGATCATCGAAGGCATGGTCAGCATGAGCCGTTGGGCGTGTCGCTGATGCTCATTGACCGTCTTCATCCACACCTATGGGCGACACAGTCACCACCGTCAACCCCGGAGATGGATAGAGAATTGCCATGTGTTGGCAAGCACGTGTCCTGGGGCAATGTGGTGCAGAAGTCACAGCAAGAGAGCGGGTCCTCACCTTCAGGCCGGCGTTGCCACAGTTAAGCCACAGAGCAGAGGTAAGCATGTGATTAGCATGTGCATCAGGACGAGGCGCGAGCACGGCCTCGACATTTTGCGCGAGTAACACAAGGGGACCACGGCTCTGCACGTCCCAGGCCTCTTCAGCGTGAATCAGATCCAGTTGACAAGTGTAGAGATCGCCGTTGACTCGAAGCAAAAGAGTCTGAGTCGAGTCCTTAAGCGCAGACGCGGGCTCCTCGCCGAGGGTTTGAGCCGGGTCTTCGGCAGCGGTTTTTGCCTTGAGAGTTTCATCATCGGAAGGGTCGAGACTCGGGCCCAACATGACAGAGGCATGGGCATCGAGACGGACACCAGCTTCGAGTTGCAGATCGATGGCTCCGAGACGCTCAAGCCGATCCGACTCTGTGATTTGATAGAGCACCACGCGTTCGTTGGCCATCAGAGCGCAGACAAGATCTCCACTGACGTTCAGGCTTAAAACCGGCGCAGCCAGGTCAAGGCGAAACCCAATCTCTTGAATGCCTAGCTTGCGATCGAGAGGATAGACTTGCAGCTGCCATTGCACGCCAGCGGAATCTTCGCGTAGACGGGCCGGCACGATGAGCCGGGTCCCGTGCCAAGCGGGTGCCGTCATGCAACTGAAGGTGGCCTCTTGCGCTTCATTGCCAAAGAGCCGCCACTTGTTGCTGCTCAAAGCATAGACGGCAAAGCCTGGGTGGGTGTTTGCCGGCCAGGGGGAGTCAGGAATTGGGTGGTGGTGAGCAAAAACAATCGACGGGATTTGAGATGATCAGGGAAGAAGGTTGTTCTTGTCACGTGGGCCTTGTGGTTGCTCGATGGCACTTTGAGTGGGAGAAACAAGATACTGACCGGAGGTACCGGCCACGACCAGGTGCGAACTATCATCGGACAGCGTGGCAAATCGGAGAGGTGCGTTGCGGCCCGCATAGGCCTCGGCCACCTGCACAACAGAAGGACCAAAATGTGAGGGGTTTGCGCAGGTACCACAGAAAGCGTACAACCGTAGATTGAGCGGGAAAACCAAAAATAAAAAATAAAATAAAATAAAAATTTAAAAAAAATTAAAAAAAAAAGGCGCCCCCCCCCAAAAAAAGACGGATCAAGCAAATGCCAAGCTGTGGCTCCAAACACACCGTGATACGTCGCCAGGCGGCGCTACACAGCCGCTCGAGACTCTCGGTGGAGGTGAGATTTTGTTGGAGCTCGACGCTAATGTATACGGCAGAATGTCCCAGCAGCATTGCCTCGCTGGCGTGGGCCGCCGAGGCGGACTCGATGCTGGCAGAGCGACAGGTGCGGTGAGTCACGATGCGCAAGGGGACTCCATGCGCTTCGATGCCAGAGGCCGGTTCGAGCGAGGATTGCCAGCAGCGCAAAGCACTGCTGTAGGCGTTCCAGGTGATGAAGAGCGGGAGAAGGTGGTTAAAGGCCGGTAGCCGAATGGAGGCCAAATGAAGCCCATAGGTCGAAAAGAGCTCACAAGCCGCACCGGTAGCCACGCCCGCCAGCACGGCGAGGGCCGCTGCATCGTGGGTCCACTGCACGTCAAGACGGGCGGTGGCACTTTCGGGAAGGGCGGGCAAGAACTCATCAAGAACGAGGCGATAGAGGTGTTGCATGCCCTGGCTAGCACTGGCACCCAGCCGTGTGACATCAAGCGAGTGGCTACCGGGGCATACAAAGGCCACCAGGGATGCGTCTGGCGATACGGCAAACGCGCCACAACGCCCGGGCCGGATGCCTCGAGGGCCCGGGACACGCTGCGGGTGGTGGGTGGACGTGGGGTGAGCGATCGATTTCGTGCCCTTCATAGCAGGGTGATAGAAATCAGGGGCGGCGCGAGTGGGACAAACCGTGGTTGTCTTTTGCTCAAGATCAAGCTGGTACAGCACGGCACCGGCACTGGCATTTGTCAGAAGCGTGGACGCAGTGGAAACATAGACGGCTTTGCTGCAAACGGGGAAAGCAAGGGTGGTGAGTGGCTCAAGAGGTAGGTGCGGGTGCACTTTTCAAAAAAGGGGGAACGAGGCCCCAAGGGAGCCGCATCAGAGCCGAGGAATTTGCTGCTTTTGCTAGATGTAGCCGGCAGCAGGGGGACGCACCGAGAAGCATCGGGGACGGCATGGTCATTCGTCTGGGGGAGGGGGGAGGCCGGAACACCGGTGAAATTCCAGGCGTGTTGCAGGCGAATGTTGGCTAGCCATTGAATAAACTCTGCGTCCCCCTCCAGGGTGATGGCAATGACGTTGAGGGGCGTGGCAGCCAGTGCAAGGATTGGGGCTCGGCATTCGGCCACGATGGCAGCCTGAGTGGCTTCGTCAAAGGCGCAGTTGAGTTCAAAGCTGAGCAAGTCTTCGCTGTGGCCCGTTGAGGCCAAGTTGGAGGCTTGGGTTGTACTGAGTTGCCAACTGGGCTCTGGCTGGCGGGTGACGCGAAAAAAGAGTATTTTAAAGTGGGAGGTCGCGCAAGCCACTGATTGGCCGTCGGGATGCCAGACCAGGTGGGCAAAGGCTCCATGCTGCAAGGGGTAGCGGGCGACGGCTAGAAGAGCGGCAGCATTGGCATCCAGCAGGACCAGCTCGCGCTTGGTCAAAGCACACACCAGCCCGCCATCTGGAGCCAGTGCACAACCGATCATGGGACCGCTCAAGCCCAGGGCCTGAACACTGGGCAGACCGACGGGATAGTACATGGTGTGTTTGCGCCGGTCGGGATTGAGCGCAGATCACCAAGTTTCAACATTCAGGAGAATAAAGGGCCCTTGCCCCAGGATGGTGCAGGCAACGCCCAAGTTCAAGGAGGCAATCTTCAGCTCAGCCAGATCCAGGGCCGTGATGGTGCGATGCTGCACGAGCAGGCAAGTTGTGTCACGTCGGGCTCAAGTCGCTTGCAAGACTTCCAGTGCCCCACCTGCCTCGCGCGCCGCGACCATCGCCCACACCCAATGCCAAACAATGCACCTGAACCAAGATCACCCCTCCACCATGCCCCGTTCCGAGATCAACGGCGCCGCCCGTACCACCACCACCACCCGTCGCACGATGTCGTCTGCTCCGTCGTCTGTGTGTGTGTCGATGCGGCAAATCTTAAAAAACTTTTTTTTTTTTGAGCTTTTGGGCGTTCGTTCGGTTTCGAGGTGGAGTACCAAATGTAATGTCAGATCGAAGACAGATTGTTTAAAGTGTAGCATTGGTTGCATATTGAAAATGATGTATTTTAAAGAGGTTGTTTTAAATTATTGTTTCAGAGAATCAGAGACAGAAGTTGACGCGACGGTTAAAAATTAACCTTTTCTCTCTCATTTTGAATTATTTCGGACTTGTGTACCTGACGCTGCTGCTTGTGTTGCGGCGGGGTGCCGAGCTGTATTCTTTTTTTTTTTTTGCGCTGCCCTTCCCCTTCCCCTTCTCCTTCTCCTTCTCCTTCTCCGCTGGAAGACCAACGAGGCAAGACGCTGGAGTAGAGCTTGGGACCAGGCAGTGACAGTTTGCTTTTTCAAAGAACATTTATTTCTAGCCCCTTGGGCGAGCATTGCCTCTCGCCATCCTCGCCATGGCCGAGGTGATTGATCTGACCCTCGACGATGCCGTGGCCGAGGACCCCGAGATCTTGATTCTTGATGAGGACAATGAACAGTCGCTTACCCCGTCTTCGGGCTGGTGTGTGCTGCCGCGTGATTGATGCTTGGCCCTTTCTGTATCTTGCTTGGCCTCGGTTGACTCACCCTGATGTCTGAATGCTTCAGGGCCCAAAGAGGAGAACCGCCGACAAAGAGGCACCGAACTTCAAACGCACAGGGACCGGCCAACCAAGTCACGCCCCACCAGGCGCTGGCACCACCAGCAACTCCCGTGGCCGCTCCCCCCAAGCCTGTGCTTGGGGATTGCCCCATCTGTTACGACCAGTTTATGCCCGACCGCATCGACATTGCTGTTTGCTGTGGCAATGCTTTCTGTACCAAGGTCTGTCTGTTGCTCTGACTTGTTGCTCCACCAAACCCCGCCCAAGCTGTGCTACGCATGATGCGGCTGCGCTGCCCACATTACGAGTGTGCTCATCTCGCTTCCTTCTCTCCTTCTTTTCGTCTTTTCCCGTCGTCCTCCTTCCTCTTGGTGCCTCCTCTGGTTCAGTGTGCCAACAAGTTGAAGAAGCGCAAGGAATCATGCAGTTTATGTCGCAAGAAAAAGTTCAAGTCGATCAAGGTTCACGGACTTGAGCCCCGCTGAGCGACTTTGGTCTCTGGGTAGTACAAGCCTTGGACCGCTGCACATTGAATAACATATTGGCGTGCACGCCCCAGGAACACGAGTCTTGGATTAAATGGAGTGTGTATGTTTGTGTGCGTGCCTCTGCGTGTTTTGTGAGGCTGTTTGAGCACACCAGGCTGCCCCGGCTCTGTGTGTGTGTGTGTCACTGCGTGACCTTGACTCTCAAAACCATCAACGTTCAAGTGCATACCTATGATTCTTCCCTCACGTCGTCGCTGCTCTTTTCTATTGCTCTGCCCCTTTGACACATCTCACTCCATCATCCTCATTGCCGTACAATCCCGAGCTGTGCCGCTAAAAGCGACTTGTGCACAGCAAGTTGACCGCCGTCGCCACCATCCGAAAAAAAGAAAAAAAAAGCCGCTTCAAACCGCTTTGCCGGCTCGATTATAACATTCCCCCTGGTACATAAAGTCACAACAATTTTGTCTGACGTTTTCTTGCTGCTGCCACTTCTCCTCCAAACAGGATCAGCGGCGATCACACACCAACGTCGCGATACATGCGCAGCACCAGCTAAATCGCCACACACGCATGACATGTCAGATTGTCAGATCTTTTACTCGTTCTGCAGACCCACCTATCTTCATTTACTTGATCATTTTCGCCACGAACCCGCTCACCATCAGCCCGTACTACCCCTTGGCTTGACGCCGGTTTCGACAACAACTGGCATTACAGCTACATAAAGTGAGTCAACGCCCCCGCAGCATGCGCCAGCAGGTTCCGCGACTTGGCGCGCGAAACGCGAACGAACACATGAAAACGGCAGCGAGTCTTGACCGACGGATCAGCCCTCAACGCCACGGCCAGATGCAGAAGAGACCATGAGAACACGCCCTCCCCACTGCACTTTGCCTTCTCCACCCACTGGCTTCTCGTTCTTGGTCCTTCCCTTCTTTCTCTTTTTCTCGGTTGTGTGTTGTTGCGCAGTGAGCGAGCACACGCAGCGCTTCTCACATGACCCGACCCGCATGCTCGCTTCTCGTGGCAGCCGTTTGACGACGACGACGACGACGACAACGACGCTCTTTTCCCTGGTCTTGCTGACCCAGGCTGCACTGCGGTGGAAACGCGGATACTGCTGTCGGGCCATTCTGCCGCAGGCGCGGCAGTCGTGACCCCATTGCTCGTCTTTCCAAGGTTGGCTCCGAGCGAATTCAACTGTTCCTGGACTCTGTGTGTGTTCAGTTTGCTCCGCGCTGCATGCTCATTCTCACCACTACCGTGCCGCTGACCACATTGTATCCCAAACATACACGCTTTTCATACACGCTGGGACAGGCATCTTGTTTCTCGTGAACAACCTTGATCATGCTTGCCTTTAATCTGGGCACGACCGTGCTGCTGACGGCCTTCACCTCCTGGGCTGTGACCGTTTACTATCGTCACCTCCACCCTCATCTGGAATATTTCACAAGCCCCAAGGCGCGGCCCATCCTGCAAACCCTCTACGAAGTGCGTGAAAATTTTGGACAATGCACCTCAAGTCGCCCATGCGCCTGCCCTCGGAAGCCTGCTTTCTCGGACTCACCCCATGTCGCCCCTACTTGCTCCCGCTGCCGAATGCTGCTGCCCCACAGAGCTGCAACGCGATTCATGATTACGCCCCCACCCCGTTTCACTGGATTGACTTCCAGGGCACCCTCTCCACCGTCATTCCCTTCTTCTTCCGCTACACCTCCCTCTTTCCAGAGTGAGTTTTTGCTCAAGCACCGGCTCATCACGGNCCCACCTCATGTACATCGTGGGCCCGCTTGTTGCATGACTCATAGATATTATCGTGAGCTGCTGCCGATGGAAGACGGTGGCACCATTGGCCTGGATTGGGCTGTTCCCCTTGAAGAGGTGGCCAAAAGTGACCGCCCTATTGTGATTATCCAGCACGGCCTGGCAGGCTCCTCGACCTCCATGTACGTGGTGGCTGCCGTGCGCACGCTCCTGGCCACCAAGGACTACATTCCCGTCGCCATGAACGCGCGGGGTTGTGGCGGTGTTCGCCTGACCTCCAAGGCCGTCTTTACCGGAACACGAACCGAAGACTTTGAAGCCTGCCTGCTTTACATCCGTTCCAAGTACCCCAACCGTCGCCTTTACGCCGTCGGCTACAGCCTCGGAGGCGCCCTCACGGCCCGCTACCTCGGCCTGCGGGGCAAGCAAGCCGTCATTGATGCCGCCATCTGCATCAGTCCACCTTGGAACTACCATGTCAACACGCCTATTTTTGGTTTTTGGTCTCGCACCCATCTCGTCAAGGGTCTCAAGGACTACATCCGTGACAACCGCACTGAACTCGAGCGCTATGCTCCAGAGGTACGTCGCGTCTTTTGAAGCTGTGGACCTTGTCTTGCTTTCCAGCAGCTCTCCAGGGCTGAATTCCCCGCCCCTTCTCCTGTGGATATTGATTGTTTTTTCCTTTTATTTCTGATATTTTTTGGCTTATTATTTCATCGTAAACGCGTCTAGCCATTCCTCTCACTTCGACTTTTGCTTGTCAGCTGGACCTTAACAAGCTGTTAGCTGCACGTAACGTGCGCGAGTTTGACTCGCATGGCGTTGTGGCCCTCAAGGAGTTTGATACGGCTGATGAATATTACACAGAGGTATGTGTCAAGACATGCAGACTTTCTGCCCCTCACACGCTTCATGTCTCATGCCGAACCGTGTTTCTTTTTCTGGGCCAAACCTGCGCTCAAAATGAATTCAGGCATCGCCCATTCATCTGGCACACAACATTTACGTTCCCACCCTGGCCATCAACGCCATGGACGACCCCGTTTGTGCTGGCAAGGCCACACCCGATCCGGAGCAAATGGGACCGGGCCTTATCCTCGTTCGCACTCGCACTGGTCAGTCCCTTGTCTTTGACCTTGATGAGCCTGGGAATATGAATAAATTCTTGTTTGGTGCCCCTGTTTGCCACTTCCAATCGCTCATGGCATGCACCTGGCAGGTGGACACGTCGCTTTCGCCGAAGGTTTGGTCCCAGGCACAGAAAGCTGGATGGAGCGTTGCATCGTGGAATGGCTTGAGTCTTGCCAGCGCCACCTGTAACCGACGACCTGTCCACTTGGTTTGGTGTTGAAATTGTGTCCGTGTGCACTGTCGTTGTGATTGGGACTTGTTGTAGTTGCGAAACCATCCTGGACTGCTGCGCTGATCTGTTGGTTCGTGATGCGGCCTCTCCCCCACGGCGTGTGGCGGAATGGCCACCGATCCGTGTTTGACAATTTTTTTGCCCTTTGTAATTTTGTTTTGTGCAATTATGATGGACAATTATTCCCTTCTACTCACGCACCACCACCCAGCACCACGACCGCATGAGGCCTGAGCGCCATTACGCAGCGTCGTCGTGTGCGCGCTTACCCGGGGGATGTGCCCCCGTGCGCATACTCCAGCCAGTGTGATGCGTCGAGTTGAGGAGAGCTTGCACTCGCTCTGGCACCACACCTCCACCTTCCGCATTCAACACAATTCGCAAATCAGGCTGCACGACAGCCGTCAGCTCTTGCCCTGCAAGTAGAGCCATAACGGGGCACACCAACAGTCACCATGAGGGACCCACAGATATCGGTTGACCATGCATGAGAATTCGAATGTGCGACCACACGACCAGACCGACCTTGAAAGGAGAAGCGCACACCGCACTGGCTCGTCAGCTGCGTCACAGTCGCATCGGGGTCGGCCGTGGCCATGAGCTCCTTGACCACGAACGTTTGACGAAGAATGCCAAGCTTGGACTGCAGCTCAGCCAAGGTGGCATAGCAGCAGCCAAGCACTCGGGTCGATGGGAGGGCCAGGGGCTTGGCCGCATCCTCGGTGGCAGAAGGCACATTCTCCGGCTCACTTGCAACGACTTGCTGGTGATCCCACCCCTCGAGCGGTGCTGCTACGTCAAAGGGTCTATACAAATGCACGTCCCAAAAGCTTTTAATGTCTGCAGGGTGGCTCACGACGCCCGACGAAGCTTCATCATCTTCAGACCCCCAACAATCCCAAATCGTACCGATGAAGTCGTAGTTCAAAGCAGAAGGCCTCGCAAGTCTTGTCTTGACCATCAGAATCTACCGATACGTCCACACAAGCGGCAAGGGTTAGTGCAAGTGGCGGCATGGAGTGACACACACACACACACACACATATTGAAGGTGCAAGTGGCAGCAGGGTGTGACACACCTTTCCACTGAGCCGTAGGTCCGGGGCGCTCGGGGGTATTGGCCCGGAGCGCAACGGTGCCTGTCACTAGCGATGGGAGTTGTCCAGGCCATTCAACACCACTGGTGCTGATTCGGAGCTCATCAAGACGCGATTGCCACAGCGCCACGTGCGTTGCCATTTCTACCACGTTTGCAAAAAACGCGTTGAGGCTAAGGTCCGCTTCAGTGGCAACAAGCATACGATTCGGATCACGTTGCAGGGGAAAACATACTGTGCAAAGGGGTGGCATACAGGCCTTTTGCAAAAGAGGCGGCCTGTTTTGTCTCTGCGCCCAATTCCTGCAGCTGTGCAGCCATGGCGGCCCAGGCTGCAAACATGTCCACATGATTATCCTTTGGCACACCTGAATAAAGGCCATCCAGCAGCTGGATGTACTCATGAAGAAGTAGCTGGCGGCCTCGTTGGAGGTGAGCCAGCAAGAGCGGGTCCTGTATGTGCCAAAAAGGCGGTCATGAGCTTGATGGCTGTCCCCACATGTGGGGTATGAAATCAACATGGAGGGCACCCGGCACGCCCACCTGCTCCTCAATGAGGACGTTGCCCGTCTCTTCGTCACACACGTGATAGACCTTGAACTCGGTGACGTCCTTGGTCATGGCATGATACTTGAGCTGGTGCACAACGTCCAAGGCGGGTATCAGCAGATGTCCCAGGAAAGAGGCACGCCAGTCGGTAGCTGTCGATACGGCAGCACCATTTAACATACCTCATACATGTAGCGCGTGGTGGAGACGTAGGCGGTTGTGAGGTCATCCTCGGGCGTTAGCTGACAGGTCACTGAGTTGAGTTGCTTGCACACGGCTTCAAGCCATTCCACGTCGAGCGTGGCCTTTTTGGCGGGACGGGCCGCTTCAGGGTCGTGCCAGCCCGCCAAGAACTGTTTGACCCCTGCACATGGCGCCAGGACACAAAACCATCATGGGAGGGTCAGCAAAGAACGAAGAGGACCGTGGTTGGTAGTGCAGACTGCCCGCCACTTGCCTTTGGAAGCAGCCGCCTGCAGGTACTGCTGCAGCGTCTTGAGCTAAAGCACGCAGACAAGACAAGTGAGCTGAGCCATGGTTACAATTTTTCCCCAGCACTGGCGTCAGTGTGACTAGATCAGCCAACCGCCCGCCAACTACTTCTGACCCTGTTGCCCCTTGTTCTGGTGCGTCCTCCTGCATCCCACACCCAGCCCAAGGCCCGAGCTCTGCAACAAGGCGCACTCACATCGACCATCGTGTCCTGTTCCCCTGCACACTGCAGACGTTTTGAGCCCCTGAGAGAAAAACACCACACACACACACTTTCAAAAAAATTTAAAAAAAAAAAAAACTGTTCAACACAAAAAACTCAAAAAAACTCAAAAAAAAACTCATGAATTTTGAAAGATGCATCTGATCCGAGTTGATCCGAGTTGAAGGAGGATAACATTATACAGTCAAGAAGGCAAGAGAGTTTGGAATGCAAAGACTCTTGAGTGTTGGGGTTGGACGTCGTAGTAACAGGTAACGTGTAAATTAATGCAGAAAGGGCAAGGGCAGAGAGGCAGCTTAGACGACGCTGTACTTGGCTAACTGTTCCAGATCATCAGCTCGGGTGGGCGGGTGCTCAGTGAGGGTGGGGCCAGCAGGCACGGCCGCCGCTGGGTCTTTGCTTGCAGCTACTGGGGCAGCAGCAAAGGGCACTTTTTCCATGGTCGTGATGTACTGCGCAAGTGAGAGCTGCACGGTATCGGGAAAGTGATCCCAAGCCATTCCTATCGCAAGAGGCAGAAAAAAAAGGGGGGAAAAAAAGCAAGGTGGGCTTGGCGTACGCACAAAATGGACGTATGCATCGGTATGAAACGATGTACGCACGCGGATGTACAAAGACCGTGTCGAAGCGGCTGCGGTCAGCCCAGTATGCATTGTATTGCCGCCGGGCACGGCGCATGATCCTACATTTACAGCCGGACCCCATGATTTGGAAACTGTCCACAAACACGACATGCCGGACTGCTCGTGCACAACACCGCACACATACTTGTGTTGTGAAGGCCGTGCCTTCATGAGATGAATAATGCGACCAGGCAGGCAAAGCCGTCTGTAGATGAAGTATTGAGACAGATGCACACCATTATGGCTAGCGGTGAAAAGCCCAATCAAGGCGGTACAGCAATATAAGACATGTGCCCACGTACTGGACTTTGGAGAGGCGTTCTTTGGCCGAAAAGTCGACACCGGCTGCTTCGGCCGCCTCCCACCAATGTTCTTTGAGAGGCCATCGTCCAAAGCACTGCAAATCGCCATGACACCCCCCCCAAGCAGACGAGGCACATTATTGCGTGAGCACACGAAAATTCAAGCAAAAGCCGGCGTGGTCGAAAAGCAAAAAGCAACGCACTGCAGTGGCACGCCATTTGGTTGAGGAAGAGTATGTCAGAGCAAGATCAATCTGGTGTTTGAGGCGCAGCAGGGCAGGCGTGCCGAGACGCGCGACTAGGTCGTGTCCCACGGTCAGGCCAGTCACAAAACTTGCACAAGCCTCGGCCACCTCCTTCGAGAGCACAGGAGCAGGGCTGTAGGCATAACAATGCACCTCTAACATAACAACGTTTGCCAGGCATCAGACCAAATGAGAAGCGCGGCACCATGCGAGTCGCAGGCGCTAGTCGGGCAGCTCACACCAGCTGACGTACCTCCCAAATAGGGCATGTCATGATTCCGCAGCTGCACGGCCAACAGGGCCGACGCGGCAGCACCGAGAGAGTGACCGCAGATCAAAAGACTGGCACAGCCACAAAGAAAAAAGGTGAGCTTAACCAAGAGACCGATCAGAATGAGGATGGGAATGCCATCGGACCAACCTGTAGCCATGGAGCTCGGGTTTTGCACGCATCAACTCATCAAATAGACCAGAGTCAAACAGTCGACGCCGGACGTTGCAAGCCGACTCCCAAATACCGGCGTGGGTGTGAAACTCGCCAAATCCCTTGGCTGAGGCCTTGATTGTTTTGGCCAAGCCATCCGTCACGAGATCGCTGACGGAGAGCGAGCCCCGGAGAGAAAGCACGAGGCGGCGATTCTCGTGGTCGGCGCCAAGAATGAAGGGCAAAATGCCGACTTTGTTTTGCAAATCACCCGCCAAGACTGCGTCGTCGACCACATGCGTCTGTTCCCCGACATTCAACCAGAACGTGAGATCTAGACGATGGCAAGCAAAGCAGAAGGGGGGCCTGCAGGCCTGCGTGACACGGCTAGCGTGCAAAAGCATTTCGACGCACCCCGGCAAGATAGGCTGCAGTGTGGCAGTGGCAGCAGCACCAATCATTCTGAACACGTTGCATATTGCAGCAGCATTCGCGACTGCAACGGCCTGCCTCACGAGCATTCCAGTGCATCCACTCAGTCAGTTTGATGAGGACGGAAGCGCTGGAAAATGAATGGCCGGTCTACCTACCCAGCATGTGACCCAGCGCTCGCGGCCCTTCCAAATAGCAGAGAATGGGAAAGCCGAAAACACCCAGGGCAAAGGGGAGAATCTTTTGCATGTCACGAAGTGGTACGTCAGGATCATCGGGGTGCAGAAGAGGGCCCTCGGGAACGTAATCCCAGGGCCCGCTGTCATATCGCTGCAGCTGCTGCCGACCCAATTCGCTGTGCAGAGGACAGTGTGAGCCATCTTGAGCCGACAAGACGAGCAAAGCAAGCTCGAGGTTCTTACCGACGAAACTTTTGATACTCGAAAACAAGTCGAATGCCCGCAAACAAGTCCGAGGGAGTGTACATCTCGTCGTCAAACACCTGTAGCAACAACGTCCCATGCGGGATCAAGCGTGACGGGTGAGCAACGGCAAGGCATGACGCTCTTTTTCGGAACACGACAATGGGCTGGCAGGGCTGGCCGCACCGTGGTGAAGACCTGGGCCAGCTCTTGCCAAATCTCCTTTTCGGGAACATTTGCACAGCAGCAGAGGCCTTGTAGAAGCTATCAGCAGATGCAGGTAAATGGGCAGCCAACGTGCAGCGTCCATCAAGAACCCGCGTGAGGCGGGCATTGTTTCGCAAGCAACCACGCATGACATGATCAAGCAGCGGCCAGGCGCACCCGACTCCAGCATAGACCGCCACGAAGTAAATCGCCTGGGTTGCTCATAGATCCGTAGGAGTCGTTGTTGCGGGGATCGGAGGAGGGAGAATAGATGGCCGAGTCACGGCGCTGCGTCGAACAAGACATGGGGGGGGGGGGGGGGGGGGGGGTTTTTCTTAAATTCCCTTGAATTCCAAAAAAAACTTAAAAAAAACTCCCCCCCCTTTTAAATTTTA